>NC_024795.2:302500-418090 GCF_000309985.2 Brassica rapa | reverse complement strand
GGGCGCCCTCTCTCCGCGGACGCCCTCTCCCCGCGCGGACGCCCTCTCCCTGCGGACGCCCTCTCCGCGGACGCCCCTCTCCGCGCGGACGCCCTCTCCGCGGGCGTCCTCGTCCTCTCCCCGCGGACGCCCTCTCCCCGCGGACGCTCTCCCCGCGGGCGCCCTCCCCTTGCGGGCGCGCGTCTTCCCCCCGCGCGCGCCCTCTCCCTGGGCACCCTCCTCTTCCCCGCGCGCGCCCACACCTCTCTCTCTCTCCTGCCCTCCCCTCTCTCTCTCTCCTGCCCTCCCCTCCTCTCTCTCTCTCTCCTGCCCTCCCCTCTCTCTCTCTCTCACTCTCTCCTGCCCTCCCCTCCCCTCTCTCTCTCTCACTCTCACTCTCTCTCACTCTCTCTCTCTCTCTCACTAACTCAGTCACTCTCTCTCTCTCTAACTAACTAACAAACTTACTACCGATGACAAAAAACAAACAAAATTCCTTCAAAAAAAAAAATCATAACATGATGCCATTTGGTAGAAACTTATCCCCCAACTCTTCATCGTTCCTAGTCGCCATTAAAAAGTGATGCCTGGAGATTATAGTCGACTTTTTGTGTCTTTTTGGCAGGAAGCTCTAACACCTGAATCACAAATTTAAAAAAAGTCAGATGATGATTTTCGCTATAGCTCTAAAACAAAATCAGATCTGGATCGAGAAAGAGACTTACTTCAGCAGCAGTGAGGTACTTGAGGAGGAGGACGGCGGCCATGTAAACTGGAGCTCCACCGCCACCGAGTCAACGAGTGATTCTCCGGACCGGGAATTGGACAGAAACGGGATACAGAGAGAGTTTTAGTGGAAGGAGGTTGGAGATTTGTATTTTGACATTAGTGGTCTTCTTCGGACACATGGATAATGGTTGGGTTTGTTTGTCTGATTATAGTTGTGTTTCGATTTTGGTTGTGTTGTGTGTGTATATTTATAGAGCAGCACGTAACGGCTATATTATTATTTTTGTGCAACCCGTAACGGCTATATTTTTATTTCTCAAAATGTTGGGAGTCGTAGCCAAAAACGCGTTATTTTTTAATCCAACTGTTAAATTTTGCTAATAGCTTGTTTTGTCCCCTTAACCGAACACAAGGAGTTTAGGGTGTTTGGTTTTTGTCTTTGTTCGTTAGACTGAAAGATGTGGAAACCCTCTGCTTCAAACCATTGTCAATGCAGCAGCTTCAATAATACTACAGACCATTCATCTCCTTTTCATTTTTTTTTCTTTGTATGATCTTTGGTACGTCTGTTTGTGTTTGATAAATTACTCATCAATCAAAAAAGACAAGAAGATTCAAATATATAAATAGCAGTACAAATACAAACAAGACCTATTCTGAGCCCTGATCAATCCCACCATAAAAGCCTGTTTATAAAAAGTATAAGCAAAAAAAAAAACAAAAATTATAGAGGAAAAACCAAAGAAAGTCTTCTTCAATTTTCCTCTCACCTAATAAGTTTTTCTTCTTCATCACTAGAAGAACCAATAGAAAGATCACAAAGCAGAGGATGATGATGATGAATCTTATGTAACACCACCACATTTTTCTTTTATCTCCTGCTATTAGCTACCTTGTTCTTGCTCATATCAGCAAGCTCCTCAACAAGCTTCTTCTCCTCTTTACTCAACCTCTTCGGAATCTCCACCTGCACTCTCACCAGCTGATCACCTCTCATCTTACTCTTGTTCAACACCGGCACTCCCTTCTTCGCCATCACCAGCGTCGTGCTCGGCTGCGTCCCCGCGGGTACTTTCAAATCCACCGTCCCATCAACCGTCGGAACCTTCAAAGTCGTCCCCAAGATCGCATCCACATACGATATCTTACACGTATACAATATATTAGTATCATCCCTCTTCAAGATCGGATCAGGAATCACTTCAATAACAGCAAACAGATCACCAGACGATCCTCCTCTCTTCCCTGCGTTCCCTTCTCCTCTCACTCTCAACCTGCTCCCTGAATCCACACCAGCTGGAACCTTGAGACTGATCCTTTTAGTCCTCCTCACGCGTCCGTCTCCCGAGCACGCGCCGCATGGTTTTGAAACCTCTCCTGTGCCGTTGCAGGGAGAGCAAGTCATGACTTGCTGGAACACGCCGAGGGGTGTTCTTGTTGACGCTACGACTTGGCCTTGGCCGCCGCATGTTTTGCATTTGGTCGGTTTGGTTCCTGCTTTGGCGCCTGAGCCGTTGCAGGTCCCGCAGCTCTCTAGCCGGGAGATCTCTATCTCTTTCTCGATGCCGAAGACGGCTTCTTTGAAGTCCAGGATTAGGGAGTAGTACTCGTCTTCGCCGTCGATGGCTCTGCTTCTTGAACCGCCTCTGCTGCCCATTCCGCCTCCCATCCCGCCCATTCCTTCGAAGAGAGACTCGAATAGATCAAAGGGGTTGCTGTAATCCTACAAAAGAAGGGAACGTCAGCAGTTTTATATCACATTCTGACCATTAGAGTGTCTTGAAGAAGAAGTGTATATGTATGTATGTACCCCCATGCCTCCCATTCCGGCGCCTTTAACTCCAGCTTCGCCGTATCTGTCGTATAGAGATCTTTTCTCATCGTCTGATAAGATCTGCAATCATAATGAAACATGTTTTAGGCTCTTTAAAGTAACAGCACAGTCATGAAAAAGAGATAAGAACATCAAAAGAAGAAGTATGGAACTCACCTCATATGCGTTACTTATTTCTTTGAATTTACCTTCTGCCCCAGCATCCCTGTAGTCATAAGTATAAACAGAACAATGATGAGTAATACGTTCAGAACTTATCTTCAGCTTCTTAGACAGTGCTGTCATATTTTTAAAGGTTGGTGGTTATATGATCGGTTCATGTAGGGAAACTAAACCAAAGAGTTACAGATATTGTAGTAAAGAAACACACTAAAGTTTCCACTTACTTGTTCACGTCTGGATGGTAACTCCTAGCGAGCTTCCGATAAGCTGAAAAAATAGGTGGAGAGGAGAAAACAATTATCCTTTGGTTGAATTTTGAAAAGGCACAACTCAAAAGCAGAACAAATGAAAGCTCAAATGGAACCGTTGATGAAAGCTACACATGGTTGTTGTAGTTAGTGAAAAAGAAATTGACATACCGCTTTTAATCTCAGCTTTGGTTGCAGTTTTGGAGACTCCTAGAACAGAATAGAAATCCTGGAAATTGAAAAACAATCAAATCTTTAGCCAAAAACAACATAATGATTTCATTCAGCAAATTATATAACAAAGAAAGAAGAATTATCATCATCATCACAATTCAATATCAAAAGAAAGAGAATGTGAACATACAGTATCGGCTCTAACAGTGAAGCGAGCTCCTCTACGAGAATGTGCATTACGGGACTGTCCCGTTACAAGTGACAAGAAGGGCAAGGAGCCATGTGAGAACATACTCGACTGTGAAGCTCCCAAACAATTTATTTGGCTGATACAACTGCTAAAGGTTATCAACATAAAAACAACTCCATTAGCCTTCTTCAGATACATAATAAAAATCAATACAGCAGTGGAAACTAAAAACTTTAAAACAAATATATTACTCTCAACAAATCAAGTTTCTTCAATTAAGGCTATGGTAAAAGTTAAAGACTCTTACTTGTCTTGGTGAGATTCCAATCTGGTTGGATAGTAAGAAGCCTTGACAGCAACATGAGGACGACGAATCCCCCACTGAGCAACACATGATGAGCTTCCAAATTGTATAAGAGCCATATCACACTCCCCTGCAAACACAAACAAGTCTTTTCTAAATAAACCTAGCAACAAGTCCACTTTCTTTAACAACCAAACACACAAAAGATTCAAGCTTTTTCAAACACCTAATAAGATTTATGCAATTTCATTTCATGAGAATTTCACCCGATAACAGACTTCAGAAAAACTAAAAGAACTTCACTTTCACCATATTAACCATAGAAAAGGACAAAGCTTTATGAAGAAATACGATGGTAATTTAGCTCTTAACCACGAGCTGGGGGGTGCTCTACTGAGGATAAGAATAAATCAACCAAACAACATTTTCTGGACGGTTCCAAGCGATGAAGAGAGAACAAACAGCCGCGGAGAATACAGAGGAAGGAGAAAGAAGCTGAATCTTACCGCTATCGAATGGGTGACGACGGGAGAAGAGAAGAGAAGCGAGAGAGAGAGTTGTGCGGTAGATAAGAAAAGCTCTCTCTCTACAAATGAAAGACTCCTCACACTCCAACCCTTTTTTCTTATTTCTTTTTAATTCAAAATTATTAAATTTTATTAACTGGAGAGGTAGGTCACCGGTTTGATTACATAACTATCAACTGAATCGGTTTAATCAAATTAAAGAAAATTACTCATCACAACCCGAGTGAGACGGAACCTCACCGGCCGGTTTCAGATTGTGTTAAAACTCGAATTTGAATTAAACCGAGTGCGGACCGTAACTTGCTCTTCTAACCACTTTCAGATTGTGTTTAAAACCGAATTTCAATTAAACCGAGTGTGAACCGTGACTTCTAACCGGTTTTAGATTGTGTTAAAAACCGAATTTGAATTAAACCAATAAACTCAGTCAAAACTGGTTAAATTCGATAATATCAGTGATCCGATTTGATATTAAAATTTGGTTTCTCAAATTTAAATTTAAAAAATAAATAAAAATTGTAAATTTAAAAAAGATTTCATTAAAAATCATTTTGTTTTTAACATCTATCTAGTTTTCATTATAATTTTATATTACTTTTGAAAAGTTATCAATTTATTTTCATATAATTTTTTAGATTTTAATAATATGAAGTTTTATAAAAATAAATTATATACTTATATAAATAAATTTATTTATTTAAAATTAGATTAAAATTTAATGTCGAGTCAATGTCCGATTAAATGTGATAGATCCTGCAATTACAGGATGATTATTCGCATTTTGTTTTAAGAGATTCACTAATAGACTACACTATGTCCAGCTTTCTTCCCAACTCCACTTTCCTTCATCCTCTCTCTTGCCCTCTCCGCCTCTTCCCACTTACCTGCAGCGCTGTACATGTTCGCAAGCATTATATAATAACCATCGTTCCCCGGAACACTACCAACCGCAAGCTCTGCCATTCTTATCCCCATCTCATACTCCTCATGACTCATGCATGAGCTCAACATAGTTCCCCATATAGCTCCATCTGGTGAGAACGGCATCGACATTACCGTGGCTTCAGCTTCCTCCAAATTACCAGACCGGGATAGAAGATCCACCAGGCAAGAGTAATGCTTCAAGCTTGGTTTCACGTTGTACTGTTGCTGCATCTTTAGGAAAAGTGTTTTGCCTTGTTCGACTAGACCCGCGTGTGTGCAAGCTGATAGAAGTGCGAGAAACGTAGGCCCGGTTGGTTCAACATCATCAGACTCTTCCATCTGCTCAAAAAGCTCTATAGCCGATTCGACGTCTCCGTGCATTCCATAGCCTGAGATCATTACGTTCCAACAAACCGCATCCTTTTGATCTGCATTGTTGAACAGCTGTCGTGACTTTTCTAGCTGTCCGGATTTAGCGTACATGTCGATCAGAGCAGTTGTGAGAGAAAGATTCATCTCGTGCTCTGTCTCAGTGATGTACCGATGAATCTTATCCCCTTTCTCCAGAGATCCAGTATTGGCACAAGCCATTAGCACAGTCACCAAAGTTATTGAGCTCGGTTTGAAATTCTCAGAGATCATTCTATCGAACAACGCAATGGCCTTGTCGGATCGCTCACAGTGAACATAAGACGCAATCATTGAGTTCCAAGTTACAACGCTGCTCTTATCCGCTTCACTAAACATCCTCCAAGCGACAGTCAAATCTCCCATCTTTCCATACAAATCAATGAGGGAGTTCACCACTGAAGTGGCGAGATCAAAGCTAGTCTTGACAGCATAGCAATGCAACGACTTCCCCAGTAGCACTGCTCCTGTGTGTGAACACGAAGATATAACAGAGACCAAGCTACCAGAGTCAATCTCAACGCCAAGGTTCAGAATCTTTTTAAACAACTCGATGCACTTCACGTCACATTTCATTTTACCGTAGCCTTTAACCATCGTATTCCAAGCTTCTTTGTCTCCTTCCTCACGAATCCTACAGAAAAGCTTCTCAGCCACAGAGAGAAGGTCGAGTTTGCAGTACATGGACAGCAAGGCATTGCAAACTGTACCGTCTAAAGAAAAACAACGCCTTATTACAAACCCGTGGAAGGCTTTACCTTGAGCGACAAGCATCATCTTACCTAACTCATTAATCAAACAGCTAACGACAACTCCATCCGCCTGTATTCCCTTCCTCTGCATCTCCCAAAACATACCGAAACTTCCCTCCACGTTCCCTGATCTCGCCAGCGAAGCTATAATCGATGTCCACGAAAACACATCTTCTTCATCATCGCCAAGCTCACGGAAAGCGAGATACGCCTCAGCTGGACTCCCACATTTTGTATAAAACGAAAAAGTCGAAGAAGCTAAACCGTTTTTAACCGCAAAACCATGAAGACACCTTCCTTCTCTCAAAGCTCCCAAATTCACACAAGCTTGGAATCCACATTCCAACGTTCTCGCATTCAGCTTCTCACCATCATCTTCAGAACCAACGCTATGCATCTTGCGAAGATACTCAAGACCTCTCTCGCTCTCACCATTCTGAACATGCCCGTTTATAACCGCGGTCCAAGCGAACACATCTCTCTCAGGCATTTCGTCGAAGACATTACGCGCATCTTCTAAAAACCCACACTTTGAGTAAAAATAAACAAAGGAAGCTCCCACCGCACAGTTCCGTTCGAAGCCTCCGTGTTTCAAAACCAATCCGTGAACGAAACACCCAACGTGGTGCCACGTGAGCTCCGCACAAGCGGAGACAACCATCGGAGCGGTGAAATGATCGAGCGATTGGGAAGACAAGAGCATAGAGAAGAAGAAAGACAGCGCTTTTGGATAATCTTTATTGGAGAAATGCGCTTTGATGATGGAGTTCCATAGAAACACATCTCTTTGAGTTACCAAGTCGAAGACTTTGGAGGATAGATTTGGTTTGCCGAAGGAAGCGTAGGATTGAATTAGCTTCGAAGCGACGAAGATGTTGTCTGAGTTTCCTCCTGTGATGATGAGAGCGTGGTGTTTACGTAGGGATTCTAGAGTGGAGATCTGATCACTGAGAATCACTCTAATATGATGATCGATGTAGCTTGAAGAGGAGAGTGTTCGGACAGTGACAAGTCTGGGTTTGAAGAAGAGACAGGCTCGTTTCGGTATTAGCATCGCATGGGCCTTTATCGATTTGAATCTATGGGGACTTTAATTTATACTACCTCCGTTTTTTCTTAAATGATGTTTTGTAGATTTTACACCTATTTATAACAGTAGTTCAAAAAAAAAACACCTATTTATAACAAATTAATTAATAAATGTATTATTTTTGTTTTACTATTTTTCATGAATTCAATAAATACAACTATTTTTGAATTTATAATTTATAATTTATCATTATAACTTAAAAGTAAAAAATATATTTTTAAATACATTTATTATTTTGAAATGGATGGAGTAAATCTCTCTACCTTTTAAAATAAATACAAATAATGTTTTCAATTTTTATGTGATACTACATGTTATATTTTTAATATATAATTAATTTAGTGGATGGAAAAGCAATTTATAACACACACACACATAATTTGTTGCTAAAGAAATTGGTTCTTATTATAAAAAGAAACAAGAAATAGAAAAGAACAAAATTTTATTGAAATTAAAAGAAAATAAAAGGACACACAATTCAAGTGTACCCAACCCAACCCAAAAGAACCAAAACCAAGCACAAAGTTTGTTCACATATTAACCGATTATCTTCTGGTAACCGGAGAAACCGACCAAACTCTCTGGTTAATTACATAAGTACGTAGAAGTTATTTAATAAAATATATACGCCGTCGTCTTACTCTTACTTCACCGTCGGATAAAGTTGCTCTGGGAGTCTCAACTCACCGACCATAACCAACGGTTTAGCCAAAAACATATCATGGCTAGACTCCATCAGCTCAACACGTGTCTCATTCTCAGGCAGCTTCCAAGTGAAACCTTGAAGAAGTCTCGCGAGCATCATCGTGGTCAACGCCGTACCTAAAGCCGGAGCAGCACAACCTCTTTTACCCGTACTAAACGAGATAAACCGGAGATCGTTCTCGGTCAAAGTAACTTCAGAGCATTCATTGAGATGTCTCTCCGGTTTAAAGCTCAAGGGGTCAGCCCAAACTTTCGGGTTACGGCCCAGCCCATATCGGCTGAGAAGGACTTGACTCCCTTTAGGGATGTGATATCCGGCGACGGTTGCGTCGGAAAGTGCCACGTGTGGAAGGTTAAAGGCCGCTACGGGATGGAGGCGGAAGGCTTCACGGAGGATAGCTTTGACGTAGTTTAGTTTTGGGATGTCGGATTCTTGGACAAGTCTTTCTTTTCCGACAACTCTGTCTATTTCTTCCATTGCTTTATGGAGTATCTCCGGTTTGTTCACCATCTCCGCCATGGCCCACTCGACAGCGTTTGATGGATTGTCTGGCGCCGCCATTACAAGTTCCTGTTTGATCATAAATACATTTAGACTTTTTAGTATATTTTCTTCATCATGTAATGTAACACATGAGTATAGTAATATCTAGTGGTAGCTAGCATATATTCGTTTGTTTTAATTTTTTAACATTTTCAAATTAAAAAAAGTATTGTGTTATATTTTTTATAAATAAATGTAACGTGATTATTACCTTAATGGTGGGTTTGATTTCATCGGCGGTAAGCAATGGGTTGCCTTGTTCATCCTTGATAGAAATAAAAATGTCTAGAAAATCCTCGATTTGAGTTCTCTTTCCTTCTCTCCACATCTTGATCCTTGCATCGACGATAGGATCGTGATACTTGTCCATAATAGCACTCGAATCCCTCATGATCTTCTCGTGGCCGTTAAGATCAAGTCCAGTGAGCATAGGTAGATAATCAGAGATACAAAAGGAGAAAGTAAACCCTAATGCTTCGAACATAGCTTCCATATGCTCGATATCCTCAGCGGTTGGTCCACCGTCAGGTGCGGTGTTTTCAGAGAACGTTCTTGTCCCGAACATAAGCTTCTTGATAGCATTTCCACAGTAATGCCTCGTGACAAACCGAAAATCGACTGAGCCAGAGTTCTTGACCAAGTTGTATACCCAAGCGGTTAAATGGTCGTTCTCTTCAGCTCTCTTCTGGTGAAGCCACCTGTGCCTCGCGGGACAAACGAGTTCAGTCATCACGACTTTCCTCATTTTCTTGAATTGTTCACCGAAGGGAGTGATCACGCATGTTTTGTATCCGTTAGAGAGGACATTCTGTGCGTAAGTCATGGGTCTCGAGGCGAAGAGAGCGTCTTGTTGCTTGAGTATCTCACGTGCTATCTTCGGGCATGTGACGGTGATCACGTGAGTGTTTCCTAGCCTCACGCAGGCTATCTCGGTGTTTAGCTGCTTCATGATGCTGTGGAGCCACCGGAAAACGGGACGGCTCTTTAGCATCGTTGGAACCATTCCGATGATCGGCCATCCGGTGGGACCCGGCGGGAGAGACAATTTCTTTTTATCCGTCGTGAAGACTTTCTTGAGAAGCATCACCAAGGTTATAGCCGCAAAGGCCTGGAGCGTTGTGAGGAGATACATGTTGCTGAACGGAGACGTTTGCGTTGTAGTGGAAGTGAGATCCGAAGAGTTTGAGGTAAAGGTGTTCATGTTTTCGAGTAGAGAGAGAGAGAGAGCAGAGAAGAAGAATCAAAGTATGTTGTGTGTTATTGTTTTCTCTGCATGGATTAGAGCCTCACCTTCCAATTTATATGGTTTTACTGGTCGTTGTGTTATGTGGAATGACTTTAATACCCTCATGTGTTGGAAAGAAAAAGGAAGGAGTGAGGAAAATGTTGGTAGCCGATGTGTGCGTAGCCAGCGTGGGTCGGGTCCATCTTGATTACTACCACCATTGTTGAAAACTTATACGATTCCAACGTTTCAAAATATCTATATTTTAATAGAATGTTTGGTAATAAATTTTTGGATGGGAATTTTAAATATTCTAACTGTTTTTATTGGTGACCTGCCAAAATTCCTCGTGTTATAAATGCACTTAAAAATCAGCCGAACAACCAATACAGTTTTAGACAATTATTATTCCTCTATGATTTTTTTTTTTTTCCATCAAAGGGATTTAATATTATAAAAGAAACGGGCCAAACCCAGTACAATATTATAACATAAGCCCAACAACAAATAGGACACCCAAATTTCTAATGGGCTAAGCCCTACGGACCCATCACGAGAAAACCCTAGGGAGCAGGCGGAAAGGCATACTGCCGCCTCACTAAACCCACTTTTGGCCGCTTGTACACGTGTCGCGATCCTCCTCCGCGAAGAAACACGTGTCACAAGGATAGCGCCATACCATCTCAACTCGTCGGCGCCGGAGATCCAACCACCGGACCACCCGGCCAAACCGGAGCTCCATCGCTCCGTTCCTCTTTACTTTCACCCAACTTTGGGCCACTCAAGCCGGAGAGGCTCAATCGCCGTAGCGAGAGCTCCTCCATCAACATTAACCACCGGGACCCGCCAGAGGAATCGCATGCATCCTCATTCTTTCCGCCGGAGCTCTTCCATCTCCTCCGACGAACACACCAACCCACAGAAACAAACAAAAAAACCCGACCGAAGAAAAGAAAGAAACAAAACCCTAAAGAATAAGGGCCACGAGCCGGCGACGCAAGGCTGAAGAAGCCTTCACCCCCCGGAGACTAGATCCGATGACGGCGGACCTGAAGGAGTTTCCCCGCCACGGAGACAAAAGACCGGCGGCGACGGATCTGCGATAGCCTCCGCCTCCCGGAGATATTATTCCGACAACAACTAAGGTCTTCTCCGCGTCATCTACACAGCCACCGCGTCGTTACTCCAGGACCAGAACCAAAGCGGTTGGTGGCAGACCAGAGATCGGACAGGCGGGAACCGGCAGAAACGAGGAGAAGGCCGGATCCTGGTAATTTTATCTGAAAGAAACACGAGCTCCGGCGGCGGCACGGACGCTCACGCGCCGGCCGACCGCCGAGCCCTCTGGAAATTGCTTTCTCTCTCTCTTTCTCTCTCTCTTTCTCTCCAAAATCAACCGCTATTGTTATTATTCCTCTATGATACTTATGATATATTTGAGGAATTCAGGATATATATATAACCGCTATAAACTTGCTTATAACTGATGTTATAAAGAAAAATATATGAATGAAAACATTTATACCTTGGCTGAAAAAATCGAACATAAAAAATCAGAGAACTATCCAAAAATAGTGTAGAAATTTCATCTGTGCATCCTTTATTTTACTTTAATTAAGTGTATATATATATCTAACATTTTGATTATGCTATGATAAGAGTTTTTATATCTAAGAGAATCAACCACTTTGACACTATATGTCTAATATATCATAGTGTTAGAATCATTTGAGATATATAATGTCTCCCATATAATAATGCATTATAATTAAAGCCATTTTCAAAAAAAAAATGCATTTTAATTTTTAACCTCGCGAGTAATTTGTTGGACCAAAACCTATATATAAAACATAAGAATGCAGTCAATGCACAATATTATACGTTGATTACATGCACATAAACAGAATTTAACAGCTGTGACTACAAATTCTCTGAGTTTGTAGTTAATTAGTGTATCCTAGAAGCAGATGGTGTATTTGTTGATAAGTGGGAACCAGGCATTGTGCCATCAAAGCCGGAGCTCACCTCAGCACCGATCTGGTTGGAGCTTAGGAAGGTGCCTTTCCAATTCTTTAACGAGGATGGGTTAGAACGTATCGCAGGTCTAGTGGGTCATCCTAAGTTCTTGCACCCTACCACTGCGAATAAGACTAACCTAGAGGTGGCAAAGGTGTTCACCATCATCGATCCTAGGAAGCCTCTCCCTGAAGCAGTAAATGTCCAATTCGAGTCTGGAGAAATCAGTAGAGTTTTGGTTTCAAGCCCTTGGATGCCTCCGGTTTGTGAATCGTGCAGGGAGGTTGGTCATATTGCGAAGCGATGCCCTTCTGCAGTAAAGTTATGTTCTTTTTGTAGCTCAGAGGGTCATGTCCCAGCTAACTGTCCCAAGAAGCAGAGTAATGAGCATAAGGGAAGGAAAACTCGGAGAGGAAGATCCAAAGAAAAGCAGGCGTGGAAGGAGGTAGACAAAGTTGCGGCTGGTAAATCTCCGCTCCCCCCATCTCAGTCTGCTCTTACTGTTCCTGTGCATTCTGAGTTGGTCCAGACTGAACTGCACAAATCTCAACTTGGAACGGCGAAAGATAAGGTTGTAGGTGAATCTAGTAAACCGCCCTTCTACCTTCTACCGGTAAGTGCTAGAAGCCGCTCTGGTGCCTCTGGATCCTCGCGTTCTGATGTTCAGCCAGACTCTTCAGATGTGGAATCGTCTGACTCTGATTTGGAGGAAGGAGAGCTTAGTAAGCATGATTTGGAATTGGGTTTTCAGGTCGTGCGGAATAAAAAGAGGTTTTCAGGTCAGAAGTTCTCAGGGCAAAAAGGAAACCGGGGCAGGGGCCCCAAGCTGATCTAATTTTTATGTCGACTGACATTTTTTGTTGGAATGTGCGTGGTCTGAATAAATATAACCACCGCAGCGGATTAAGAAAATGGTTTAGGAGAAAATCTCCTCTTTTTGGCGGAATTCTTGAGACTCATGTGAAGCAGCTCAAGAAGAATAAGTTTGTGTCGCAACTTTTTCCTGGATGGTTTGCTGAAGATAACTACGATTTCTCTACGCTTGGGAAAATTTGGCTTGTCTGGCATCCTTCTCTCTCAGTTAATATTGTTTCCAAGTCTCTCCAGATGATCACTGCGGAGGTTACTTGGCCTTCTACTACTCAGTCTAAGCTGTTCATCTCTATTGTTTATGCTTCTAATGATCCTACCGAGCGTGGTCTTCTCTGGTCGGAGATATCAGCCCTCTCTGCATCGCTTGTTATGGACACGAAACCATGGTTGATGGTCGGGGACTTCAACCAAATCAGAGATCCATTGGAGCACTCGTTAACCCCTACTCTGAACATGGATAAGAGAATCAGAGATTTCAACCTTTGTCTCCTTGATGCTAACTTGGATGATCTGAACTTTAGGGGCACAACTTTTACATGGTGGAACAAGCGCAAGTCTGCGCCGCTAGCTAAGAAGCTGGATAGGAGCCTGGTCAATGATGGTTGGTACTCCCTGTTCCCGTCCTCAGTGGCTTTTGTTGGTAGTCCAGACTTCTCGGACCACGCGGTCATCTCTATCACGCTTGACCCTGCCAGAATAAGGGCTAAGAAACCTTTCCGATTCTACAATTTCCTTACTCAAAACCCGGAGTTTCTTGTCACTATCGGCACCAGCTGGTTTTCTTTCAATGTAACTGGATCGGCAATGTACAGAGTCGCAAGGAAGCTGAAGCTTTTGAAAAATGTGATCAGGGAGTTCAGTAATCAGAACTACTCCGGAATTGAAAAAAAGACGGCTCTGGCTCACGAGAAACTTACCCAAGCGCAAGCTGCTATGCTCTCCTTCCCGTCGCCAACTAATGCTTCTTTTGAGCTGCAGGCCTTGTATGAATGGGAAGAGTTGTCGGCGGCTGAGACAGCCTTTTTCTTTCAGAGATCGAGCATCAGTTGGCTCTCTTGTGGCGATGGAAACTCTAGACTCTTTCACCGATATGCAGAATCCCGTCAGGCAGTTAATCACATCCATTTTCTTATTGCCGACTCTGGGGAGCGTATTGAATCTCAAGCGGGTATTCAGGAGTTGTGTGTTAGCTACTTTTCGGATCTTCTTGGCAGCCCAGTCTCGCAGCCGTTGTTTGTTCAAAGCGACTTGGACCTCCTATTTGATTTCAAATGCTCAGCTGAGCAGATATCAAGCTTTGGAAAACCTTTCTCTGTGGAGGATATAAGGAATGCATTCTTTTCTTTGCCTAAGAATAAATCTGGCGGCCCTGATGGTTACTCGGCGGAATTCTTTATTGCATCTTGGTCGATCGTTGGGGCTGAAGTTACGGAAGCTGTACTGGAATTTTTCCGATCTGGCCGCCTCTTAAAGCAATGGAATTCAGCCAACCTGGTACTGATACCTAAGAAGCTCAACGCCTCCCTAACAACGGACTTTCGGCCTATCTCTTGCCTAAACACGGTATATAAAGTCATTTCCAAGCTCCTGGCTTCTAGGCTCAAAGAGATTCTCCCGCTGCTGGTTTCTAAAGCGCAATCAGCTTTCCTTCCCGGGCGTCTTTTAGCGGAGAATGTGCTGCTCGCCACGGACCTGGTTAATGGCTACAGCTCTCAAGCGGTCTCTCCTAGAGGAATGCTCAAGGTGGACTTAAGGAAAGCGTTCGACTGTGTTCGCTGGGACTTCATCATCGCTACTCTCCGGGCTATTGACATACCTGAGAGTTATATTCGTCTCATCTCTGAGTGCCTATCAACGGCCTCCTTCTCGGTTTCGGTAAATGGAGTAACGGGTGGGTTCTTTCAAAGCACTAAAGGAATCAGACAGGGCGATCCGCTCTCTCCGTATCTATTTGTGTTGGCAATGGAGGCTCTGTCTCGCCTTCTTTTGTCACGATATGAAGCGGGCATTATTGGTTATCACCCGAGAACAGAGCAACTCAAGATCTCCCACCTAATGTTCGCTGATGATGTGATGGTTTTTTTTTACGGAACAAGTAACAGCTTACATGGAATCACGGAATGCCTCGATGACTTCGCTTCCTGGTCTGGGTTACACATGAACAATACCAAAACTGAGCTCTTCACGGCAGGGCTGGACCAATCGGAATCCGCGGCTATAGCCAGCTACGGATTCCCTTCTGGTCAATTCCCTATCAGATACCTCGGCCTCCCACTCATGAGCAGAAAGCTAAAAATCTCTGAGTACTCTCCTTTGATGATCAAGATCTCCAACAGGTTACAGTCTTGGTCTGCAAAGCTTTTATCTTTCGCTGGCCGGTTGCAGCTTCTTAGGACCGTCATATTCGGCATTGTCACTTTCTGGATCTCAGCTTTTATTCTCCCAAAAGGTTGCATAAAGAGTATCGAAGGCCTTTGTTCCAGATTCCTTTGGTCTGGAAATATCAACAAGAGAGGTCTGGCAAAAATTGCTTGGAGAACAGTTTGTCTGCCGACAAAGGAAGGTGGTCTTGGCCTCAGGAGTCTCTTAGTCTGGAACCAGGTCCTGTGTCTCAAGTTTATCTGGTTATTACTATCGAAATCTCCATCGCTTTGGGCAGATTGGCATTGGAACATCCATTTGAATGGCAAATCTTTTTGGACCGTCCAAGCTTCTGCAACTGACTCCTGGGCCTGGAAGAAGCTTCTCGACCTCAGACCATTGGCGCTTCAGTTCTGTAAAACCAGGCTCGGAAATGGAAGGTCCGCAAGCTTCTGGTTTGACGCTTGGTCCCCCATGGGCCAGCTGATCGAGCACATAGGCCAGTCTGGTCCAAAATCGCTGCGATTACGAGAAAATTCCGTGGTGGCGGATGCAATCGCTGGATCCACTTGGAGACTTCCTCACCCGAGATCGCAAAAGGAAGTTGAACTCCATACTTACCTCACTACTATTACTTTGCCTTTACCTATGAATGTGAATGATGAGTATGAATGGATTGCTGGTGATTCTCAGTTGCGTATTTTCAGGTCTGCCACCACTTGGGAGGTGCTGCGACCGCGGGAGGATGTTAAACACTGGGTGGACGTTGTCTGGTTCAAAGGATGCATTCCGAAGCACGCGTTCACTATGTGGGTTGCAAATTATGATAGACTGCCGACGAGGTCAAGACTGGCTGCTTGGGGAGTCCCTCTCTCGCCCTTGTGTCCATTGTGCTCTATCTATGATGAAACAAGAGACCACCTGATGTTGTCCTGCAACTACAGCAGGGAAGTCTGGCGCGAGGTGCTTCACAGATGTCAACCTCCGTCAACAATGTTCACAACCTGGGCTGAGCTCCTGTCGTGGATACGATCTTCACAATCAAAAACGCTTACACTATTGAGGAAGTTGGCGGTGCAAACAGTCATCTTTCATCTGTGGAAGCAAAGGAACAATCTGGTGCATAATCAATCAACTCTACCGGCTCCTGCAGTGTTCTATGGTATTGACAAGGAGCTTCGTAACATCATTTCGGCGAGGAGAGTTAGAAAGAGATTCAGGAACCTCATGGTGATGTGGTTGAGATAAGTTCTCGTAGGGTATAAATTCAGAGCTCCATCTTGTTTTTTGTTATTTTTTGCCAAGATGGTTCAAAAACTAAGATCATCTCTTGTAGAATCTTTTATTCATCTTTATGATATTTACAATTTAGCAAAAAAAAAAAAGCAGATGGTGTATTCATTTATCAATGCCTTTTGTTTCTTTTTGGTTCTACCAAACATGTGTCATTTTTTTCTGTTCATGTAGGCAACGACAAAAAGGGGTTTGATAATCTATATTTGAAATAGTGTAAATTTGATTTGTTTCCCCTTCTATAGATTGTGAATGAATAGTTATTTGCCAAGTATAATAAAAAGTCATTTTCTGTGGAGTTGTTTTAGGTAGAGTTCACCTGCCAAAAACCCTCGTGAAAATTGGAGTCAAATAATATGGGAAGATCCAAAGTTGCTTACTAACTTAGTCAATACTCATTTCGTAATTTGTATGGTCAACTCGTGTACCCAATATTTGATGAATAGAGAGTACAACTAGTAACTGACGTCACTTATTTTACACTTGAAATATCAGATATATTTTTTAGTCCATGACCATACCTAATTAAAACGAGCGACTCTTGTGTGGGATCCGTTGTAAAATTATAAAATGTCCTCCAAAGCTCAATCACTGATTTCTACTAACAAAATTATTACTAGAAATTAATGTGGTTGAATTTGAAATGCTAATAGTATTTTAAAATGGTATAATTTATATATATATATATATATATGTATAAATTATATATATATATATATAATCTTCCATTTAAATATTTTATTGTCTTTGATGACGACGTATAAATCGCATGATCGAAGTCGTTCAAAACTAACCGTCACTCTTTAGTCTTTTTTTTTTTTTATCTTATGATAAGATTGACCGCAACTTTTTGTCTTTCTCGTTACTTTAACAAATGAAATCATTTTGGCTATCCACGATATGTTATTGCGTGCATGAATCCAAGTGTATATTTGTAGAGAGATCGGACTCTCAAATAGACTTCAAAATCACAAGGTGGTATTGTGGTAATAAGATCGATCAGTTAATATAAGAGTTAGAGAATACTATTTTACTCATGACTATAGTCAGTGCATGCATGAGTCACTCCAGGTAACCATGATTTAATGCGTGACCTAAATACTGACATGCATGTGTAGAGCGATAGATATCCAAATATCCAAATAATTAAAATAAATCGTAAGTTCTTCTAATAAAATGTCCACTTCTTAGTTCTTACATATATACGTACATATCGAATCTGAATGACTGGCCCTACTGTTTTCATAACCATGTATGAAATATTTCCTTAAATTTATGGTAATTTTGGAAAGTAAAATGTTTTTTTTCTTTCTGTTACCTAGAGTTATTCTTCTCAGTTAATTAAAGTACACTATTAATATTCTGGCAATAATTTTTCAGAAATTGTTGAAAAATAGTAAGAGCACCTCCAATCATAGTATTAGGGAAAATTCTAAACATTTCAAGAAAAGAAGAAGAAACAAAATTAGAAGAGATAATGGAAATTTTTTTTTTAAATTAGAGGTTTAAAAAACTATTTAGCCTACTCAAAGAACGCAAGCTGCTTTAACTAGTTTAAGAAAATAAAATAAAAATGAATCATTATAATATTAATTTTTTTTTTTGAAATTTCCATGGTCTCTTATTATCGGAAGTGTGCTCTGAGAACGCCAGTAGTGCAAAACAGTTGATATGAAGATTTTTTTCGGCGGAAAAGGGTAACTAGGGTTTAAACTCTAAACCACATAAATGGGATTGGTTTATTAGCAATTTAATAGTACAAATGCAATAACAATTAAAAGTTTGTAGCTCTTAACAAAAAAAACTTTGTCAGTAACTTTACACCCCCACCCCCCCCAAAAAAACCTTTGTTAGGAACGTACCTAAGTTTTGTAGTGTTAAACACGTGGTCTATGATACTAATACGTACCCACCTGTTTTTTTTTTATTACCAAAACTGATTCTTTCATAGCCAGAAAATTTATCAATTGCATTATCAACAACAAAATCCAAAACTTCTTTTAAGAATCTATGTTTTAGGCACCACAGCTTTCAATAACAATAACAGTATCAAAATTATGCAAGCATTTGATGGTGTAAGTAATTCTTTACATCATTAATTGAATGAAATCAATTTTTTTTTGACTAAATGAAATCAATATATTTTGAGTAAGACCAGTTCAATATTGTTGTAGGTCGTGTTCACTATATTGAATCAACAAACATAATGTAGACTCTAGAAAATATTTTTTTTTAATATTTCTAACAGGTCTGAGTTGTAGTCAATTTTGGCATATATATATTTTAACAACACACACACACACATATATATATATATCAAAATCTGGAAAAGATTCTACTGTATTTTATTATTCTCGAGCATGAACGCTTGTCGAAATGTTTTGTTGTTTTCCAAGATTTTGGTGTATACTTGTAAATAGGACCCGAGCCAGAATTTCTTATGGTTTGCTGAATTATTTCCATAAATAAGTTAGAGGGCAAAGAGTTTTCGTAGTATTTCTACAGATTATTAAAAAAAAATAGAAAAAAGAAACTGAAAACAGTTCTCAACCGATAATTTTTGAAAGATCCACCTGATTCGCAAATGCCACATGTTATTTTATTGTTTTGTTTTTTAAAGTAAAATGTAATTTAATTATTTAAATAAAACATTACAACTTTTTTTTTTATAGAAACTCAACTGGGGTTCTGAGTGTTAAAGTTGCTCTTATATTGGGATTACTGTATTATAAATTTATAAGATTCAATCTAATATTCCGATAATATTTTTTTGGGGAGAGCGCCACTATATCCACTTGGATGAATATAACTAATTGAATTATCAGTTTGTATGATTAATATATAAATATATATGTTTAATCATATTGATGGGCAAAAAAGTTTAATATTCAACCTAAATCACGTGGATTGTTTTCCCCATGTCCTTACCAACAACCAAGGTAGTTATTTCATATTTGTGAGAACATATATGCATGCAGATATTAAAAAAACGTGCGCCATCCGTCAAACTTCACCTGTCAAATTTCTCAAATTGCACCATAATTTTTTTTTGAACCTAAAAAACTTCTAATCACTTTGACTCATGGTTGTTTGGTAATATTCATATCGTTACTCTATCCCTACAAGATTCGCATTCGAATCACGTGACGCTGAAAACCAAGATAATTCACGTCGTTCACTGAAACCAAATTCATGGTCATGGATCTAATATGCTAGTTCCAAATAATATATAGCTGTAGTGTAATTATTTAGAAGATGAATGGTTTTGATTTGAGTGGATAAATTCTTAATGATCATATTTACGTTCCACAAAGATCATATTCACAAAACAGTGAGTTTGTTACATTAACTGACTTCGTATATATATACACTTTGCAAAGTACTACCCACATTCCATTTCATATATAAGAAATACCAGAATTGTTTCTTTTTCCTTTTTTCAAGTTTATATGTGTTATGAACTAACGTGATTAATATATAAATGATAAATAATTTATAATTTTTAGCATTTTATATTATCTTCAAACACATAATATTCATTTTTAGTTTAGAAAAACATATTTATCCCTAATAAATATAGTTTTCCTAATCCTAAAAGACATATATACCGCGGTACACATAGAATTAAGACATTTTCAGAATTAAGAAAATTTTTAATCTGATATCGTTTTGACCATTTATTCTGCAGATTGTTTAAATATTAAATAATATATAATGTACAAAACCAAAAAACCTATAATTGTGTACCACGTTAAAATACAGTACACAGGTTTTCCCAACAGATCTATTCACGGAATATTAGTCTGAGTCTGGTTGTATCCACACGGGTTGAGTTCAAATCAAATATATAAGTTAATTAGTAATCTAAGATAAACTAACAACAACGAAGTCCATTTTATTGATATCAATTATACAAACAGTCGATAACATTAAGCAAAAAAAGATTATCAATAACTATAGGCTAATTAGAAATTAAATATAGATGTGTATATATTTTTATTTATTTATTTTTAACCTTCATCCGCGTTCCCAGATTAACTAACAGAATTCGAGAAACAAATGATAGTACAATGAATTGAAGCGAGAGGAAGTCAGGTCTCAGGCTTTTGAGTAAACCAGATAGAGCAAGCAATCATGTAACAATTTATAAAACTCTAACTAGATTCGACAAATTTGTTTTTTTTTGTTGCCTTTGATATCTTCGGACTTGACTCAACCCTCAAGGTAACCTTTGTTTTGCAAGTAAGAGATGATGTTTTCAGCCATCTGACGTGGCGAAGAAGAAAAGTCGTCGCCTGTGTGTTTGAGCACGACCTGTAATTATACATACATACATCAATAACATATTAGAAGTTTACGTGTAAAATTCTTCAATTACGTCATTGAATAAACGTAACTAACCTCGCAATTCAGTGGCGCCTCGTAAGGGTCGTCGATTCCAGTAAAGCCTGAATAAAGAAAAATCAATACATCTTTTGAATAAGACTAATAAAAAAAATATTTGAATAAGTATTACTCGTAAATAAGAGACAGTTTTTAGCTTTTACAATGAATATCCTATGGGAAATATTAATTTCAGCACTAAACAGTCTCAAAGTTATTACAGAACCAAAAGTCTTTAATTAAACTAGATGTTTCAATACAAGATTACGTTACGTATGACCCAAATTGTTTTTTGGTTCAAGGTCAACAGGTCAATGTTTTCGAAAAGTAGTAGTTGTATGTAGTACCTTTGATTTTACCGGCACGAGCGAGTTTATACAACCCCTTTGGATCTCTTGACTCACACACAGAGAGAGGAACGTCCATGAAAACCTAAAACAATTTAAACATTTGTTTGTCAATAATATAGTATAACCTTTATCTATAATGAATTTGAATAAATAAACATAACAACGGACCAGACTATAATAAGGTATACCAACGTTAACGTACCTCCACGAAATCTCCCTCGGGTAACAACGACCGGCACTCATCTCTGTCTCTCCGGTAAGGGGAAATCAAACTAGCTATACAAATGACGCCAACGTCAGCAAACAGCTTTGCCACTTCACCTGAAAGTTCAAGATCATTCATCATCATCATCATCATCACTACTTAATTAACCCATGATCATTTATTTGTAATTTTGAAAAAAAGTGGTTATACCGATCCTGCGTATGTTTTCGGTACGATCCTCAGCTTTGAAAGTGAGGTCCCGGTTAAGGCCATGACGTACATTGTCTCCGTCAAGCGTGTAAGTAAGTTTGCCTCGTTCAAACAGAGCTTTGCTTAGAGCACAAGCAACAGTGCTTTTCCCGGAACCGCTGAGACCAGTGATCCAAATGACACAACCCTTTTGCTGAAGAAGTTGTTGTCTGTCGCATCTGCAGATGGAACTCTCGTGCCATACGATGTTGTCTGCCTTCTTTTCTCCGTTGATTCTCTCCTCTTTCACATTCGTTTCTGACCAAAAACAGAGCAAGATTCTAAATTTTCAGACAAGACAGCTTAGGAACTGCTATATGAACCAAACAGAGAGAAACGAATAGAGTACCTGAAAGGGCGGGAAAATCAGCGGTGAGGGAAGCTTGAGTAGACACGTTGACGGCGGAGATTGGATGAAAAGAACCAGAACTCACGACTAGTTTTGTTTTATCCGCCGCATTGGACGACGCCGGAAAATTGAGGAAGCCGTCAGCTGGAGGGCGTCGCTGAGGATCGCCGCCGAGACCTGGAAGAGAGCAGAAAATGGACGGTCTCGATGCTCTGATAGCTAATCCTTCCATTGATTGAATGTTAACAAAAAATCACAGAAACTGAAGATCCTGTTCAAATAAATCTGATTACTATTTAGATTAATGTATAAGAAAGCTACTCGATTATTTGAAAATATATAGTGAAAGAGAGACTTGAAGAGGAAGGAAGGAAGAAAACTGGTGAGAAGGATCCTGTCACCAACTATATGGTCCTCCACAAAAAACACATGACCATATTCCATTATTACAACAAAAACTCCTCATTAAACTAACCATCAGAAACAAACAGTATATGCTAAAATTAACTAGTTAAAAACTCCTCATTAGTTTCTTTAATTGTCCAACTTTCTGATCAGTTAAAAATTATATTTAATATTTTAATTTTAAATACATTGATTGGGGGTATGTTTGAATGGGTCACTGTTGAAGACCAATCTTTTGGGAAATGATTATGACTTTTATTCTCATCTACCAACCTACCAACACACATTCAGAAACCATGTGATTTTTAAAGCTATACTATTTAATTGATATAATGCTTACATGATTTCTCCTAACTTCATTGCTAGAGTTTTGTTCTTGTTCAAATTAATCTGTTTAACTGTACAAAATATTGAAAAGAAAATCAGAGTCAACAGTTTACAACTGCAGTACTTGTTTGATTGCTTGTTTTTTGCACCAATTCTCCTAATATTTTATTTGGGAAGATAAAAAAAACAATAATTTAACAAGTTGTTATGACTTCTGAAACAGTCAAGGCAGGCAGTTTCCATCTTTGCTAGGAGGTTTCTACATCTGGGCTGATGATATATGTATTGGGCCCATTAGTCATAAATTATTAGTAGCCCAATCTTACGCAGGCTCAGCTAATTGATGTAAGATGACCAGTGCCAGGCCCTGAGCCCAAGCAAGGCTCAAATATTATTTTGATCGTCATTGTCTCTCTTCCTTTGATTCGCTGAAACCATTAATAAAAGAAAAGATTTTATTTATTTGTTGGTTTTAATTAAATCGATCCTCTTTCGCACTGAGAGAGAGAGAGAGAGAGAGAGAGAGAGAGAGAGAGAGAGGGCTCCTGGAGAATTATCCGATCGAATCGAATCGAATCGAAAAATAGGCAGAGGAGATAAGGATTAGGATACGGCAGTCTTGTTGAGGGAGGGGTGATGGGGGCGGCGGGGTCGAAACTGGAGAAAGCTCTGGGCGACCAGTTCCCGGAAGGAGAGCGCTACTTCGGCTTCGAGAATTTCGGCAACACTTGCTACTGCAACAGCGTTTTGCAGGTCTCTCCCTAATCCCTACTTGCCTTTTCGATTCTCGATTTCGATTCCTTCTGGGTTTGTTCAATTTGACCTGATTAGTCATCGAATTCGATTCAAAGGGCTAAGCTTGAGTAACTGTGCATTGCTATTTCTCGTTTCTTATTAGCTCTTTCGAAAGTTTGGATTTTTATTAGGAACCATTAGGTAATCACATTTGTGTATCTGCTCTACTAGAGAAAGACTTTTTTTCTTGATTAACGTTGTTCTTCTTTAGTCAATTCAATAGTGTTTATGTGTTGAATCTCTTTCCCCTCTTTGCTGTACAGGCTCTTTATTTTTGTGTTCCCTTTCGTGAACAATTGCTTGAATACTACACCAGTAATAAAAGCGTCGCTGATGCTGAAGAGAATCTTATGTCTTGCCTCGCTGACTTATTTTCTCAGGTATTTAAGACGTTTGGATTTCTTTTTAATTTCCTTTTGTTAGGTTATTAATGCTAGTAATTGGTTCTTAACTCATGTGATCAATCTTCATCCGCTTAATATATATCTTTTAGGCAAGCTTGTTTTACTTGATTTCTCACTTGACATCAATAATGGAGCATATCAAGTATCCAAAGGCCGCACTAGTTAATGTGCCGCTGTTACTTATCTTTGGACTGTAAATTCTGTGTTACATATATCTACTCTAATTACTGTGGCATAGTCATTTTTCTGAAAACGATGTGTGATCGATGAATTTCATTCTGTAGATAAGTTCTCAGAAGAAGAAAACGGGTGTTATTGCGCCTAAGCGATTTGTACAGAGGTTGAAGAAACAGAATGAGCTCTTCCGGAGTTACATGCACCAGGTGCTTTTGCAATTTCCTCTTTCTTTTTTAAAGAGTTGTTTTCTTTTTACAAAAAGATGTGAAAAAGCAATATACATTTTATCATCTTATTGTCATGTAGGATGCACATGAATTCCTCAACTATTTGCTGAACGAAGTTGTTGACATACTGGAGAAAGAGGCTAAAGCTACAAACACTGAACATAAAACTTCATCATCTTCATCATCTCCTGAAAAGATTGCCAACGGACCAAAAGCTCCTCTGGCTAATGGCGTGCACAAAGAGCCAGTTGTTACCTGGGTGCACAACATTTTTCAGGTCAGTTCTCTTTAATGAAACAGGTTCACTTTCCCTTCTAAGGTGTGACTAATTACTAATTTGTTGTAAATATGTACGCAGGGCATACTTACAAACGAGACAAGGTGTCTGCGGTGCGAGACTGTGACAGCAAGAGACGAAACGTTCCTGGATCTAAGCCTTGATATTGAACAGAACAGTTCGATAACTAGCTGTTTGAAAAACTTCAGCTCCACAGAGACTCTTCACTCTGAAGACAAGTTTTTCTGTGACAAATGCTGCAGGTAACACGTTGTTTCTTCTTAGCCTCACGCCATTGCTTTCCAAATTTTAATTCTTAAGCTCCCTTTTGTTCTGATTTTATTCTATTGCAGCTTACAAGAAGCACAGAAGAGGATGAAGATCAAGAAGCCGCCACACATCTTAGTCATCCATCTAAAACGGTTCAAATACATGGAACAGCTAGGCCGCTACAAGAAGCTCTCTTACCGAGTTGTCTTCCCTTTGGAGCTAAAACTGAGCAACACGGTGGAGCCATACACAGACGTCGAGTATTCGCTCTTTGCTGTGGTGGTTCATGTGGGAAGCGGACCGAACCATGGCCATTACGTAAGCCTAGTGAAGAGCCATAACCATTGGCTCTTCTTTGATGATGAGAACGTGGAGATGATTGAAGAATCAGCAGTGCAAACATTCTTTGGATCGTCTCAGGAGTACTCGAGCAACACTGATCATGGTTACATCTTGTTCTATGAGAGCCTTGGACCAACCAAGTAAAGGCCGAGTAAGAGGAAAACATCAGAAAGGACTTTGTTTGTTCCTTAACTATTAGTAATGGTATATGTTTGGGACTTAAAAGCCAACAATTCCTTTGACAGTTACTCTTTTTGTTTGACTTTCTCTATCTCTTTCTCCCAAAGATATTTTGGTGAGTTTTTAAATTGGAAATGTTTTTATTTAAAGTGAAACCTGTAAACTTTGAAAGGCCATGTACAGTTTACTGGCAAATAATCCAGGAATAATAATATACATTATATTGAATTTACTTGAGTTACATATTATGTTTTCTAGTTATATATGAATGTTGTTTAGGTTTCAGATGAAATGTATGAAAAGAATATATGGTTAAGATAAAATGTTGGTAGTGTAGTTGTTGGTGTGATTGGATGATCTAAAGTCTGTTTACAGCCCGTTGTGAGATTGATTGGGCTGAAAATGAAAGTAGGCCCCGCGGTAGAAAAACTTTGTCGTGAGACTAAAAGTTAAAAAACAAAAATACAAACAAATAAATCATCCCTAGAAAAATAGAGACATATAAACTCAAAAGAGAGAATAACGTTTTAAATACCTTTTTTGCTAGGCATAATATCTCTCTCTCAACCAAGCACGCCGCCAAGCCCCCGTCTGGTCTAGATCCGCCGTTCTCCGGTGTTTGGCGCTCCTCGCCGGCACCGAAGATGATTTTCTTGTCTTCTTTCATCTATGGCTGTAGCAGTTGGTGGTTCTTAGGTTGCTCTCCGGCAACATCTCTTCCCCATCAGGTTCATGCTCGTTTGAGGAACAAGGAGGTTTAGAGGTTTGTCTTTTGTCTTGTTTAAAGAGGATATCGTGTCTCTAGCGCCGGTGAAGTTCGATGGATGGAACCAGTTTCGAGTTTCCTCAGATCTGTGTACTCTGATCTTGTTTCTCTCGGGAGTTTGAATCTAAAGCTTCTCTATTGGGTTTTAGTGGTTGTCTTCGGTCTTGTTTCAGTAACGGTGTAAGCGGTGGGGTAACGGTGGCGTAGTGTTGTGTGGTGAGCAGAACAGGCCTACATCCTTCAGAAGTTTCAGATATCCTGTCACCTCTCCATATCAGTTAAGGAGTCCTTCTCCCGGCCTTTTAATAAGTGTTTCTCCCGGATGGTCTTATGTTTCTCTGTTCCTCGGTGGCTTCGTTCGTTGAAGCAATACAGAGAGGTTGAGGTCTTAGGCCTGCCGACGAAGGTTTGGTTGAGAAGGGGCGTTTAACCTCAGGTGTTTGTTTCCTCTTGAATTTGGTAGGTTTTGTGGTTCTGGCTTGGTATCGTGAACTGGAGGTTCAGGTATGTTGAGTTTGGTTTCGTTGTATTGGTCACTGCATCGCTCACTCTCTCTTGTGCTTGTATGGGTTTCGGCAAGAGTTCCGGCTGTTCAATGATTAAAGGACTTTCTTCTTTCTCCTGGTCTAGGATTGTTTATGGGTTTAGATGCAGGAGTGTAGTTTTATCTAGTGATAATTGTAGTTGTTATGTGTTGCCCGTTGTTTGGGTTCTAGATTCTCTTTTGTGAGCTAAGTTTCCGGGGATTGTAATGTGTTTCCGCCGGTTTGGATTCCATCTTTGTATGTTTCTCAGTTTTATAAATTAAATTCAGATGGAAAAAAAAAAAAACGAGAGAGAGCTCACTCACGGGAGAAGATGAGAAAAGAAGTTTGCATGCAAATAGCATCACCCGTGAGGCATGTCCTTTTCGTTATGTTTCTCTCTACAAACGTTAATATTTTCACATTGCGAGTTTTCCAGACTTTTGAAAGATTAGAGTTATAAGAAGTCCGCACAAAACCATTGCATATATTAATTTAACAAAATAAAGAAAACCTTATATATTTCAACATTTAACTGCCTAAGACTAAAATTTAAAATGCCAGGATAAACGGAGATGGGTGAGATTTGATATGGTTGGTTAATGTCTCTCAGTTTCTCTGTATACCATTTAACATATTGTTTCCCAAAACTGTATAAATGATTGTTTTATGTGGATTACAAAAAAAAAAAAGAAGGTAGATGCCATGGACAGCTCATAAATAGTATAAAATATAATTATGAATGTACACTACTACTCCTACCACTAGTGACTAGTGAGTATTCTTTTATCGCACAAGGGTACAAGAATAAGCAGACATGCATTGAATTGTCAGAGTAAATAACTATATGTCATTATGTTGTTGATCCCATTATACAGTATGGTACTGCTTCGTAGTATATAATTAAAATAGCAATAATAATAAATGAAATCACTAATCAAAGTTTAGTTAAATAATAATATTAGCCATGAACGGTCCATCCAGGAGAGGAGAGGATAAAAAAGAGAGAGAGAGAGATGGTGGAGAAAAGCGAAAGGGGGTAGTTTGGGTAATTAAAAAAGGGGAAGGAGGATTAGGAATTGTAACTTGTGTCTTTGTTGGAGTCGCAGTTAGATGAAATGAAATGCATTGACAGGCGAATCACGCCCCGGGCCCTGTGAGCAGGAGGAGTAGAGCGTTGCTCTGATTCTGAACTTTCTCTCTCTACATTTCCTCATTCTCTCTCTGAATCTGCCGTCACGAGGAAGCTTCTTCTTTACATGCATTGTTTCTGAATTTCCTCTTCTCTTGAGAAACCGCTTCTCTCTGCGATGGCCTCCACTGGTGAAGGGGTTAGTTAACGATCACTCCTCCTTCTTCGAGTGTCGGTTTCTCTTTTTAGAAATCGAATCTTGGATTCAGAACAATGAGACTTGATTCGTTTTGGTTTCTCATTGATTCTTTTGTGCATTTTGTGGGTGTTAGAGGAAGCAGCAATTCGCAAGTGGTGCAGATGGGAACGCACCTCTCAAGTATCCAACCTTCAAGGCTACTCCTCCTAAGCCTAGCCTCACCGATACCCTCATAGGTTAAGGATTACATCTTCTTATTACATTGCAAAATCATAATACTAATGAGTGAAACGACCTTTCTCCTTTTGTGGGATGCAGATGTGTCTCCTCTTCTTGCTAAGGAGGAGGAGGAGGAGGAGACTGCTTTCCCTTTGAGAGATGACCGTCCACTAGTGAGCTCATTTTTTCATTGCTTTACTAGTAGATCAGGGATCAATCTCAATAGGGAGCATTGTGTATGTGTGTGTTATTTGCTGAAGTCATTCATTTTGTATTAGGTCCAAGACGTGTGTACTATCTCTGTCTTGCCTGACGAAGGCAATCCTGTCCCGCAATGCACCTCCCAGTTTACTCTCTTTAGCTTCGTCAAGGCTCTGCTTCCTTCTAAAAACCAGATGTTCATCGATGCCCAACTCAACTGTCAGAAGACTCAGAACCGCATCAATGTTCTTCTGGGAGGCACTGATTCCTACCAGTCATGCGTCGTTGACATTAACGTCGAGAAAGGGAACGATGGTGAGGCCGCTGGAAATGTCAAGTCCGAGAGTGTAGTAAGTTTTAATAAAACTGTTTTATACCACCCAGTTTTTATATAGAAAGATGATTATCCAGACGCCCTTACTCTTTTATGTGGTTATTACAATGTCTTTTTATACAGCATATGCAGAAGGTATTGCAGAGACAAGCAAGCATGACCACTGGTAATGATAAACAATGTTTCCAGATTGTTAAGTTGCTTAGTTTTGGATTTAGTCTAATGTTTGTCTATGAAGTGAAATCTGGAGACTGTTATGTTGCAGATAAAGCAATCTCAGATAGATGCCACGATGCACCAACCAACAGGTGGAGAAGATACAAGCGTGCCGCTTCATTTGACTCAAGGAAAATCGTCATCCTTTTCTCCATCTTGTAAGTATATACTAAGGGTATGACTGGTTTTCCCGCTACCACCCGCAAACGCAGCTTTTGCGGTTGGTAGCGGTTGCTGGCGTTTTGCAACAATCGCTCAAACCGCTCTAAACCGCTCCAAATCGCTCCAAATCGCTCTGAACCTCATAAATTCAAAAGCTGGTTCCAGCTAGCGTTTGCGGTTGCGGGCGTTTGCGGGAGGATAAAAAAAATTATTTTTTTTCCAAAACAATATAAATACAAAAATAAAAAAATTCAATAAAAAAATTAAACTGAAATTATAAAAATGCTAAAATATATCAATTAAATTTTAATTAATATTATAAAACTTTAAAATAAAAATATTTTCTATATTTTTAAAAAATTTAAACTATAACTTTCTAAATATAAATTTTATATTTATTATAATATTATTATTTTTGATATTTTTATAATTGTATAAAATGTAAATATTGTTAATTTATTATTTAACTGCTGCTGCATTTGGTAGTTAACCAGTCATAAGTATCCCGCAAACGCACAAATTTCTAACCGCATAACCAGTCGTACAAATCTCTTAAAACCGCTAGAAACCGCAACCACCCGCATCCGCAAACTCCCGCAACCGCAACCGCAACCGCTGCGGTTAAACCAGTCAGGCCCTAACTCTACCGCGTGTAATTAATCAATATATTTACCTAACGATGCATTCATTCACTGTGATTTGCAGATCAAGTGTGGGAACGCTGATATTGATCTACCTGACACTGAGAGTTAGGCAAAACGGAGACAACAGCTTCAATCATATGTAGTCCAAACTGTAACACTGGCCTCCTTTCTTCTTCTTCCCTGCCTCTGTTTTGAATCTTTTTTCTCCAAAAACTCGTTACTAGCTTCATAATGTTGATAAGTCAACACTTTCTCTGTTAATAACACTTGCGAGTGCATCAATTGCATACGTTTCCTACCCATTTCTTAACCTTGTTTTAGGATCTCTTTTAAGTTTACTCCTAAATTAAAAACTAACCACTAAACTAGTAGGGAACTTTTTGGATTGATCAGAGAAGACAACAATGGCTAACATAACTGGAAAAAAAAAAAAAAAAAAAAAAAACATAACTGAGATGTTGACCTCTTTTACATTCGTAAGGGATTGAACATAAAATTCAATTGCACAAAGTAATACACCACCGATTAGTAGTTCTCTTGCTGCTTGCAATTAAAGAATTTATTTGCCAAAGACTCAAAAACTATGAGAGCTTATAAGATTCAGATTCACGATCAAACTCGTCTCTTATTAAGACAGAAACTTCACGAAAAGAAACAGAAACAAAATCCATATTCCGACAGCTAAAAAGAAACACAAACCCCAGGTAATAAATAGTTTGGTCATAAACCTTAACTGAGGACTAACCAAAAAAACCCTTACTTGCCACCAAATCTCATGCTGCTCCATGGAAACTTCGCCCCCGCCGCAGAAGCAGAAGCTCTCGCCGGCGTAGTCGTCGACCTTTCACCGCCGCCGCGACGACCTTTACCATTACCATACCCACCGACTTCCCTCTTCTCCTTCTGATCAAGCCAGTGACTCTTCTTATCATCTTCCTCCTCCACAAAGCTAGATCCTTTCACTTTACTCTTCCTATCCTCCTCAATAAACTTCACGGGAAACAGATCTCTAGAAATCGACAAAGGGTTTTTGAGCGTGACGTAAGCCTTCTTGTAATCCGCCTTCGCTATCAATAACCCACCACGCTTCTTCTTCTTCCCGTCCATGTTTAAAGTGTTCACCTTTTCGACCTCGAACCCGTAGAGAGACTCGAGGACTCGCTTGATCTCGATCTTGGTCGCGGATGGGATCGTTTTCAGCGCGAACTCGTGGATGTTCGTCAGCTTCGTCGGCATCAGAAGCTTGATCGGAAGATTCGCGAAATGAACCACTCGTCCTCCTAATCGACTCCCCATTTTGAATCCGAGTTTCTTCCTTCTCGGATAGGTCAAAATGAAGAGAAAGGGTTTAAGCTCTCTTCCTCTCTACATATAACTTAATGGGCTGATTAGTATTAATGGGCCGAAGGAAGTCTTAATGGGCAAACTCTAAACAAAATGAGCCCAAAAAAACACCAGTGATTGTTTGCAGGTTATGGGCATTTTGTGTATGGCTCAATGTAAGATGAGATTCCAGCTCTCAGCAACACAATGGAGCCTGGTATTTACAGGTGATCATGATGAATATTATGAAAGGATTTTTCTTATAAATTGCGGTCCTCTTTTGTATTTTAGGCGGTGTAATAATAATGTTAATGTTTGTTTTCTTATCTTGTAACTGTCTACATCACAGCTCATCTACTTTAACTTGTGTAACAAGTAATATTTTGTTTTTGGATGTAATGATTTTGTACTACTACAATACAAGAACTTCATACCCACACTTGATGTCTCCTTTTCAGAAACAGTTATTCAAAATTGAGTCTTATGATGACAGTCTTACAACAATCCAAAAAAAAAAAGAAAAGATTTCTGAGTTACAAGTGAGATGTGATTAAACCACTTATAAGATAAAGAAAACAAACATTACATAAAGAAACTGCACTTGTTACTTCCATTTTTCATAATATTCGCCGAGAGGATCATGACCACCTGCAAATAGTCTCGGTTTTTCTGCTGAGAGATAGAATCTCATCATACTTTGAGCCATACACAAATCCCCATAACTGCAAAAAAAATTGAAATTTAAGAAGCTTTTCCTTTTCTCCCTTCCTAAAGGAGAGGGTTGAAGTTAACTACCTCCACGTGCTTAACATCAAAGTCCTGAGAGTTTGCAAGACAAGAGTTCCCGTATGTCTCTGAGCAAGCACTTGATCCGTGTAGCCTATTATTTACAAAAGGAACATTGGTTTTTGTTCTTTGTTTCAATATGATTTCAAGAGTTTGACAGGAAAAAATCTTACAGCTCACTGTCTAGATAGAGAGCAAACCGTCCACCACCGCCGAGAGCTAGAAAGTCTTTGGAGCATAAAGTGTAAAACCGATTTGTTCCTGCTCAAAGTGCAAAAACCATTATTAAAAAGTGTAAAAGTAAAAAAAAAAGACTCCAACAAGCTCTATGTTGCTAGGTAATAACAATACCTGTGGAATGGTATATTGTGGGTTGTCCAGACTTATCAGTGAAAACAAATGTATTGTTGGTTCCCTGACACAAAAATAAAAAGAATGTCAACTACTACTAGATTTAAAAAAGAAAGAAAGTTTTGATAAAGATTGGATATATTTGGGAACCAAACCTGATACTTATTATCAGTTGGAATCAATGGTGCCTCGACAAGACCACCAAACACCGAACCTTTTTTGTCTCCAACAACCTAAAACAACGTTGGTTTGCCATAGATCTCTCCACAAAAAAGGTATGGAACCAAACATTTTTGAGATTTAGTTTACCAGTAAACTGAGACCAGGCCAGAGTTGGCTTTTCCTGTACAGCGTTGAAAGTGATATACCGTGCCTCCATGTACTGAAAGATCAAACCAAATGATCACACACACACATCACAGCGATAGAACTAGAGAAGCAAACTATGAATGTGTGTTTAGTTTCTGACCTGTAAAGCATTACCCATTTCCTGCCTTGGACAAGAGCAGGAAGTGAAGTATAAAGGGAACGCCTCGACTGCTCTTTTAACAGTAAAGAGGGATCTGAAATTTCAGGTAAAATAATTGCTTGTACTATTATTGTTGGCTCCTCTTTAACCATCGGCTTCTTCTCCAAACCATCATCTTCACCATCATCAGGATTCACAACAGAAGTTCCTTTTCGCTCCTTGTTAAACTTAACAGCGTGAAAAAAGTTCCTCAAGTGGTGTTTATACCAAGACAAGAAGTTAGGCTTCTCTTCAGTGACAGACTCTCTTTGATTTCTCTTTGACTCATCCTAGTTTAAGAAAGAGTAATCAGGAAAAATAGAAAGGAGCTCACACAAAACTGAGCATTATTTCACAATCAAATCCAAAATAATTAAGATCAAGCGAGCCTCAACAAGGAAGATGGACTCCCCAAAGAACCTGGACTAAGTCAACAAAAAGATGACAAGGATGAAAACTTTGGGCACCTGAGCAGATCTTTGGACGGAGTGGACTGCTTTGCTTCTCATATATATGTGTTTACTCATGATGATCTTAGCCCTCCTTTTAAAAACTTTATTCTGTTTTTAAGGAGTGGGAACAAAGATTTAAAACTTTCAGATTCTTTCCACAGGATCCTCCCCTCCTGTTGACAAAAATGTTACACCACTAAATGAGTCACCCCTCTCTCTCTCTCTCTCTATGTATTAGCTGTTGATTATCTTCCTAATTTATACGCTATAAACAGAAAGAAATGCCTCCTTATTATTTTTCTATTTTGAATATCTTATCCAAATTCAATTCCCTCTGAAAACTTTCTGAGACAAGCTTTAACTAAATATAAGAAAAGGTTATTCGGTAGACTGTATTCGGGGTGAGGTGAGAGTGAAAGGTGACGAACACAAAGTAGACCTCATGCTTCATGCTGTTCTGTTATATCCATAGTATATGCTAATTATAATTTCTTATGTAAGCGTTACAATCAAGAAGAGAATTTAGTGTTCTCAATAATCAAAAAGACTTCATGGCCCAATGGATAAGGCGCTGGTCTACGAAACCAGAGATTCTGGGTTCGATGCCCAGTGAAGTCGCATCTCTTTCTTTTTTTTTTCCTTTTTTGGTATCAACTATCAAGTGACCCATACTCCTTTTTTCCTATTAAGGAAAGCAAAGAAGCAGAAACAAGCGTCTATTAAAGATCAGGTTATATAGAGAATACGTTAACAAACTCCAAACGGTTAAAGCCAAAGACAACAAATCCATACAAAGATTAAGCTCAAAGCGTTTTCGGCCATCTAAGAAACTAGTAGGTTCTAAAAGAACATTAAACGTTGAGAAGCTTTGATTTTATTACCAAACCGCCACAGAGTTTTTTAGACCAAAGAGATGCTGCTCTCACCGCCTGGTGGCTTCCTCACACCTCCAAAGTAGTCTCGGGACTCTGACTTCCCATCTGCAAATATATTGTTCCCGCTCATCTCCCTGAGCTTAGCTGAGCTTAGCTGCTTGTCCCCAGTTCCAGGCGACTCATCTCCTTTGAAAATACCATTCCCCGTGAGCTCCTGAAACTTCTGGTCATGTATCTTCTTCGACGTCTTCACTTCAGGCTCTTCACTAAACAGTATGTTGCTCTGTCCTCCTGCAGGCTGTTCAAACAAAATCTCATGATTCCTAAACCACTTTGAAGCAACGCCAAGAATGATTGATAGATTACTTACATTGGAAACTTTAACAGAGGTGCGAAGGTTCCTTGGAGCAGGCTCTCCCATGTCTCTGTTACCTCTTCTAGCTTCTTGCTGAGCAGCAGCCAAGGACCGAGGAGGCTGAATCTCAGTTGGAGGACCGAAGATGTTGTGACCGCTTATCTCTTCGATCTTAGCACTTGATATCTGCTTCTTGCTCTTTAGGTCTGCTTCGGTTAGCAAGTTTCCGCTCAGCTCTCTCTGCTTTGCGACTTCGGTTAAAGTGGTTGGTTTCTTGGGGGAGACATTACCGTCGGCGCTGAAAGATATCTGACTCACTCCGTTCAGAGTTTGCTGCAAAAAAGAAACTCACAGTTACATTACATGAAACAAATCTTTTCCTTTCTATCATAAATCTGTTGAGAAAGATAATAATAAAAAAGTGAAGTGTTACTTGATAGTAACGAAGTCCTGTGGTAGAATCGGATTCAGAGACGCCTTTGGGCTCATTAGTAAAGATGCCACTACCAGTCATCTCTTTTAATTTGTAACCTGAGCAGTTCTTCCTATAAGAAATAAAAAGTATGAAACCATCAAAAACAAAGTAGGTAAGAAATGAAGCAACTAGGTGTGGAAAGATTTTTTACTTTCTAAATTAAAACACATTCAAAGATCTCTTCATTAGATTAGTGAGATAAAACAATGTCACTATTACAGATCACTTTCTAACCTGAGCAGTTCTTCATATAAAGATCAGTTAAAGAAACCAAGTTTTTAAAAATTTGGAACCATCAAAAACAAAATAGGTAAGAAATGAAGCAACTAGGTATGGAAGGTTTTTTACTTTCTAACATTTTACCAAAGAAAAAGATTTTTACTTTCTAAATTTAAAAACATTCAAAGATCTACTTCTTTAGATAATGGTATAAGCAATGTCACTATTACAGAACAGTAGTTTAACATGTAATGGTGGGGTTTGAATGAACTGACTTCAAACAAAGAAACCATTTTTTAAAAGAAAAAAAAAAGGCAATCACTTTCAGGACTTGAGAAGCAAGATCAAGCTTTTAAAAACTCTGTTTTTCATTTCTAAACACAAGTATCAAAATCAGGGGTTTAAAACAAACAAATCCAGGTAGTAGATCTGCATTAGAGAAGAGATTAAGTGGATGTTTTACAGCTTATTAAGGGACTGAGCTTCCTCGTCTGTGATCTGACCGCCGCCAAGAACCTTGCTGATTCCATCTGACGGCTGAAAATGAACAAAGAACAATAATAAACTCTCAGCTTTTTTTTTTTTAAATGGAAAGAACATTTCAAGGAGAAGAAATGCAACCTGGTGAGAACGAGCGGCGGAAGAGGATGAGTGATCAGGGGGAGGCGTTTCCGACCATGAAAGCAGATCGGCGGTGGAGGTGTGAGGGTTTCTCATTGGCGTGCTTCTCTCCATCTTTCTTTCTAACTGTTTTTTTTTTTGAAAAAAAAGCTTTTTCTTCCGATCTGAGCTTTTGAGCTATGTCTTTATATCATTTAAATATATCTACCAACATTTTCGTAATTTTCGTTTAATATTTGTATATTCTATTTTGTTTGCAACATTTTCTATCTATATTAATTTATTTTAAATTTCACATGATTCAAACACATATTCCACCAAACCATTACAAATTTGAAAATTTTCCTAATTTTCGTTGAATATAATTCCAAACATAAGATTACAAGTAGCAGACAGAACGTGAATGAGATGAGATTGCTTTACAAAAACAAATGGGCCTTGAATGTCTACAGCTGAAACAAAATGTTGTGGGCATTTTGTTCAATGGTTTTAAAGCGTCATTCACTAGTCCAACAAGTGACACTAGAAAGAACAAGATTCTTTTTTTGTGAACCTGTCCTTGATGTCTATGCCGAAACAAGAAACCTTGTATAGCTCTATAGCTCTTTTTTTGTTTGATTTAGTCTAAAATAATTGGATTTTTGAATTTACATAAACAATTAAAAGTACGAGTGTTCTTAGAATTGATATGATGTGTGGTGTTTACTTTGTTTTCAATTAAATTATTGTTTTGTTTGATTTAACTTTTTAATTCTGTGTTATTCAGGTTTAATATATTTCAACTACTGTGTTTATAGATAAGACAAAGTAGTGTTATTACAGTTTTGTATTAAAACCATAATTATATAACACATGGGCTTGAAATGAATGGCCCAGACAGACAACACGTTTGTGGACAAAGGGGCCTTTTCCTTTAGCCACCGACACAAGTCACACTACAGCATCCGGTTCTGTCGGCAGCTCCGTAATGACTGCAGTGCCCCTTCTCACGGAAGTCGATTCTGTGGACCCCACGTTAATTAATTTTGACTTCTGATCAAAAAGAACATTTATTAATTTTCCACGCAACATTTTACAAGTTTAGAGAAAACTTAAAATAACAATATTTTACGAGTATGAAATTTTATTCCACATTTATAGATTGATTTATAAATACAATTACTCCAACCTCCACTAGTAATCTGTTATTCTATTGCATTTCAGCGAAATTTTGCCGAAATTATCGAAAATTAAAAATAAAAATACAAAGAAGAAAAATAAAGAAACAAAGGGAAAAAAGAAGATATAATGAAATGCAAAATTTCAATTTTTCTTGCCTTCCTCACCGCCATCTTCCAAGTACTCTTTCTTCCTCCTCTCCGCACTAGACAACAAACAAATCAGAAGAAAACACGTGGCGTAAACACCGTGCACCTTCCAGTTAGTCTTCGGAGGCTGACGAAGCACCACCCTATGAAACACCGCCACGTAATAATGCAGACCCACCGCAAAGCCCACGAACGTCTGAGCCAGGCCCAATACTCTAAGGCCCAAACCACAATCAGTCGAGAAGACGAGGACGAGGTACATGAGGAGAAGCAAGAGGTAGAAGACGTAGCCCAAGGTCTGCATGATCTGCAAGCATACGTAGGTGGAGCTCGACGTGGCGTAGAGGAACTTGAGAGGCTCGACGCCGGTGACGAGCGAGGAGAGGCAGAGGATGGAGAAGTAGATGGAGAGGTAGATTTGGATGAAGATGAGGAGTTTCTGGAGGGAGAAGTAGGCTTTGAAGCGGTTGAAGACGAGGGAGACTAGGAGGAGAGGGACGAGGATGAAGACGAAGGAGACTACGGAGGCGATGGTTGGTGAGTACTTGTTGCCGAAGTAAGGTTTGAAGTTCTTGGTGATCTCTTTGTTGGCTTTGTTGATGTAGCTTTTCGATGTGGTTGAGATTCTCTCTAGGTCTGGGATGAGTGATCTTTGGAACCTGGTTGGGAGGTCTCTGAACTCGCTGACGAAGTCTTCGTCTTCTTCGTCGTCTAGCCAGAAGGGTTTGATTGCTTTCTCTGCTGGTTTGGGCTTGGTGGCTGGTTTTGTGGATGGTGGTGCTTTCTTTTTCTCTGGAGGTGGAGATAGTTTGGAGGTTTGTGGTTTTGTGGTGGTTTTGTTTTTTGACGAGGTTGATTTGGACAGATCTGCTTGTTTCTTGGTCGAAGAAGTAGAATTTGAGGATTTGAGCTTCTTGAGGTCTGATCCGGCCTTGGTCGAGGAAGTAGAGTTTGAGGGTTTGAGCTTCTTGAGGTCTGATCCGGCCTTGGTCGTGTTGGAAGATGATTTGGTTGAGTTGAGTTTGGAAGAGGTAGTCTTGGCGAGTTTAGTTTGGTTCTTGGTCGATGAAGAGATCGGTTTAATGACCTTGGGTTGGTTCTTTTTTGTACCGGATGTTGATGATGGTGATGTAACAGAATCTGTAAGCTTCTTCTTCTTGCGAGGAGGAGGATTGGTTTCCTCAACATCATCGCTAATGTCTAGATCTTTTACCAACAGTCTTCTCACTCGAAAATGTAGATCTAAGGGTTGTGTTTGTTGTAGCTCATCATCAACAGAAGTTTCTGATGAGGCAAAAGTAGCAAAGAAAGAAGAGCAAGAAAAGAGGAGGAGCAACAAGAGTACCTTTCTAAAACACAAGTACTTGAGTGGAGCCATTATTTCTCTTTGCGAAGAGAGATCACAAGCTTGTCAATATATAGAAAAAAAGAGGGGAGAGACAGAGAGAGAAGCATTAGTGACAGTGTGCTTATGTGTATATATATGAGTGTTTGCGTGTGAACCAAAGAGAGAAGATGGAGACCAGAGAATTTACTAGTTCGGTCGTTTTTTGATATTATTCAATTCATTGTACGTTACTACTTGTTTTTAACCTCACCGTCATGTTGCAGATTTTCTGCTCTACTTGTCTCGTTCTCTATATGATTCGTTACTTGTTTTTTGTATGTATGTGATTGTTCGTATTGGGTAACTAGTAAAAAATAAATATTCATTGTACGTGGGAGAGTAAAAACAATTGTAATCATTTGAGAGATCTAAATATGAGAACAGTCGCTTTCTTTAGTATCTTTTGAAGAAGCTTTTTGAGTGTGTACTGTACATACAAAAATCATACACTTTTACATAAAAACAAAAGGAATTTAATCGTAACTACTCCCACAACTCCTAACTGATACTGGATTAAATGGTGATCATATCCTCTATCTTTCCAAAATTAAAATTATTATACTTTTAGGTTGGTTTGTAGATTAGCATCGGGTCTAATTTTGTATGCGCTCATTTGTTAAAAATAAATTATAATCACAAAACCTAACAAGGCAAAAAGGTTTTTGTTTCTTTGATTACATCAAATAAAAATAATGTATACTATATGAGCTAATCATAAAAACAAACATGAAAAGGAAATAAAGAAGAATGATAAGAATTGAATGCGAAAGTGAGAAAGTTGAGATCAGTCACATGGACGACCAAGAACGACACCTTTTGATATGTTCCTTCTTTCTCAACGCGCTTTCATTTGGCTTTTGCTCATGTGCTTAACAAATTAAAATAAAATAAACTTTGTATCCTCATGCATACTTTTATTGATAACTTGCAAATTGCACATTCATAATAATTGACCGACTGATTCCAAGCTTGTAAACGATAGAGTACTTCTTCAGTATTTTTTTCTATTAATTGTAAAAATTTAACGTGAGTGTTTATATAGTCACATGGCACCTACATATTCCTAAGTTTGATTTCATTTTTAATTTGACTTTGAGAAATGTGTCTATAATGAAATCGCTTGCTTGTTTTCAACTCATAGATACTACAAGTAGTCGAGTTTATGGATGTTCACAAAATCAAATACGATGGTGTTTAAAACACTTGATTCTCTAAACAACTATGGCAAACAAACACGCTTAAAAAAAGAATCAAACAAGTCGTTGTCTTTTTGTTTGGACACCTAACACTAACTCGCAAATTTGTCCCAACTCCCAAAGTCAACAATCAAAGACTTTTTGACTCCATTTACGCTTTTGACTAGTGCGCAAATATTCAGTAACAGGTGAAAGTCGTGAAAAGATAAAAGTATATTACCTGATGATAAAAGTAGATATAAAACTATGAAACGAAGGTAACCGCTAACTGCTAGGTAAAGTAAGTTTTATCGAATAATATAATGTTCAGTTAAAAAAATGATTCGCTGACCAACGTCTTTGATCTAGAATATTGTATCTACTAAAAATCCAGGAACACATCCCAAAATGTGAATGTGGACTTTGGACTCTCGCACACTGTATTTAATGTAACCTGTATTTCTATAATGCGAATGGATATTTATTTATGAGCCATATCCTATATGGTTTGGTATCCAGACACTTAACTGTTCATATGCTTGACATTAATGTTTTGGCCGCTAAATTCGCTGGATCCTATGTAAAAATAGTGGCAGATAGCCAAAAGCATCTACCTATACACGCGTTAATATAATGCTAACTTTTCTATCTATATTCCATATACCAACATTACTTTTGAATGTATATATTTTATACTGCATAAGAGAAAGAAAAATTTGTGAGTTGTAGATTAGTTTTGTTGAAAGTAGGCGTAGGCAAAAAAAAAACCAGATCGAAGAAACAAACTGTACCTGAAACTGGAACCGAAACCCTCAAATACTCAAATGGTTCTTGTATTTCTAAATTATAAATAGTCGAACCGAATCAGAACCGAACCGAAAACTGAACAGATACTCAAATACATAAAACATTAGTTATATATACATATAATATAACTAAGTATATATATTTAAAATTTTGTTAAGAGTATCCAAAAATAGTTGAAAAAGTTAAATTATTAAAAAATATCTGAACTACCCTAAAGTATATGAAAAGTATTCGGATATTTTTATCTGAAATATCTAAAGTTATCCAAAATATTCGAGATTTTATCCGAATTATCCTATTTATTTGATATTTTATTCAAAATACCTGATATTTAATTTGAACTATCCGAACTATTCGAAAAATTCGAACCCGAACCAAATGAGAACCGATTTTTCCGGGTATTTCTTGTTCCTAGCTTTACTATCCAAACCGAACCCGAAACTACCGAACCAAACCGAAGCCGAAAATATGTCCAGTAGTAAATTGATTTTTTAACCTCCTATCTGAACTACCGGATATTCAAAATATCCAAACAGAACCAACCTCAGATACAGACATCAGCTAATTTACGCTAAACACATCTCGGGCCTACTACTACACCATACTACACTTGGCTCTACACATTTACCGAGCTAACCCCTGTCCACTTCCCCTTCTTCTACGTGAGGCGGGGAAAGTCAGAGCGGAACCTAAGAACCGATACCCGAAAGCCCAAGCCTAGCTGAAAGACAAAGAAACTACGTTTTATATATCACTTGCTCAAACGAGTGAGGTGGACCAAGTGCTAAGCATGTTCCCACGGGCCAATATTGGGCCCATTTAAATCAACACCATCAAACAGTCGAAACACACCAAGTTTTCATAACGTAACTTTGATTTTGACAGTTGCAATCGCGCTTCCACAATGTTCTCGGACTCACCTCCACCTACGGATCCGGATTCACCCCAACCCGAAACCCGACCCGAATCCAACCCCTCCTCCCCTCATTTCACCGCCGCTACCAATCCCGGCATTCGAATCATCCGCACCAGATTTCACATCCCCCTCACGATTCAACTCCCTGGACGAACTCACACACGACCTCGGCTCCCTCCACGAGCTCTCAACCCGCGGCTCATGGGAAGCGATCCTCGACAAAATCTCCCAAACCAGAGCCCTCTTCCTCCTCGCCAAGCCTCACGAGCATCTCACCTATCTAACCTACCAAGTCATGGCTCTAACAAAGCTCCGCCGCTCCGACGAAGCCTCCCGCGAGCTCACCGCATTGCACGATTTCGACGACGGGGCGCATTACAGGTACGAATCGCACCCCGAGATCTACCCGAATCGGAAGGGATCCTTGGTGCCTTTCGCCCTGCGGTGGCTGCACGCTTTGATTCCGACTAGGATCGGGAATCGCTTAGAATGGTTATACACGTTGCTTGATTTCGTTAGGGGTAGGATTAGAGAGAAGGGAGATGATTGTTCTGTGGAGCTGTGGAAGAAGAGGGAGAGGTTTGTGATGAGTTGCTTGTTAGGTTTTCACTTAGGTCACAAGGAGTTTGGTGTGTCGTTGGAGTTAATCAAGGAGCTGATCAAGCGTGATCCGTTAGATCACGTTTTGGTATCGAAGCTAGGGTATGTTCAGATGCAGTTTGGTGATGTCGAAGGAGCAAAAGCCACGTTTAATCGAATCGAGAAGAGCAATGAGAATCTTGTGGGGAGGAACAAGGCTTTGGTTCATGTTGTGGCCAAGGACTACGCAGCTGCTGTGAGGGAGTATGAGGAGTGCATCGAGAGAGATAGCTCGGACGTCGTCGCGGTCAACAACAAGGCTCTTTGTTGATGTACTTGAGGGATCTGTCCGATGCGATCAAGGTGATGGAGAGTGCGTTGGAGAGAGTGCCGACCGCGTGGTGGTGAACTTGTGTAGTATGTATGAGTTGGCTTATGTTAACCACACCGATGCCAAGCGGACTTTGAATACTTGGATCACACGCGTTGCTCCCGATGACTTTGATTCCTCTTGTACCAGGATTTCAGGTATTGTATATATGTTATTCCGTTCGTGGATATTTCCCCTTTCAAATGTTATGATTACTTGGATGGATATACTGAGAAGTAGTACGCGATCTAGTTAGGTGAGATAGTAGAGAAGATGTTCTCTACCGGCCCTATGCATATTCCTGATACAAGTGAATCATCTACATTGAGAAGTAGTAACTAGTAAGTGATCTAGTTAGGTGATCAGGATGAAAAATTGCGTGAGACATTCTCTTGCATGCTTCGCCATACCCATCTTGCTTATAAAGAGTTTGTCATTTCAAAATTTTCAACCAATATATGATTTTAAGCAAGAGAATTTGTCCATTGTCCTCAATGTAGTTTTCTTGTTAGGTATTCAGAAATGAAGACCCCTTGTCAAAGTTAATACATCACAAGAAAGCTTTGTGGGGGCAACATTATATGTATCTTAATTAAAAAAATCAGAACGAATAAATTCTCTTACAATATGAATCTACCAACGAACTCCTTCATAACAACCCTTTGTGTATTGGTTTAGATAAAGGAAAAGTAAAGATTCTTACTTACCTTACACAGCAAAATTTTCTCCATGAAGCTAAACAACCACCAAAGTAACCTCCAGCACAAACCTACAGTTAGCTTGTGTCACAAGTTTAAAACCCAGATTCACAATATATACATAGTTAGGATTCACAAATCGATATGACCAAAAATTTGATATGGAGTTCCATACATTTTCCAACGAAATTGTATTCTTCGATCTAGAAACAAACGTACCAAACAAAACAGGACAGCATTTTCACATCCTCGAGTTTGGTGCGATCATCGTATGTCCAAGAACACTCGAGGAGGTAGAGAGATTCACAACGCTTATACAACCCAAAGACCTTTCGGTGGCTTCGTTGAGGTCGTCTAGGTCAGACGGGATCACGAGGGATAAGGTCGCGGATGCACCAAGTTTCGAAGATGTGGCTGAGAAGATCTATGGTCTATTGAACGGTCGGATTTGGGCAGGTCATAACATTAGAAGGTTTGACTGCGTTAGGATTAAGGAAGCCTTTGCTGAGATTGGTAAAGCTGCGCCTGAGCCCTCAGGGATCATTGATTCTTTGGGGTTATTAAGCGACAAGTTTGGCAAAAGAGCTGGTAACATGAAGGTACGTACCATGCAAACGCGAATTAGAAAATATTAAGGTCTTTGTGAAAATTTAAAACGTATACTTAACAAAGCTTTAATCATATGGTAGATGGCAAGTTTGGCTGCGTATTTTGGTCTTGGAGTGCAAAAACACAGGTATATACCTTGGTTATATTTATGTGTGTATTAATGTTACGTTTCTCGTAAGACAAATATTAACACACGTAAATGTTAATATCTGCAGGAGTCTTGATGATGTTCGAATGAATTTAGAGGTCCTCAAGCATTGTGCAACAGTGCTTTTCTTGGTATGTAGTCTTTTCTTTATTTCTTCTCTTTTCTTTTGTCTTAAGTTTATTTATTATTTTTCATAATATTTATATATATATATAGATATATATATATATTATATAATATATATCAAAAAATCATTTATATACGTATGGATATATCTATGCAGGAATCTACACTTCCCAATCAATTGGAAGGAAAATTGGAAAGTTCTTCAAAAATAATGACAAGAAGTCGAAGTAGTTACCAAACAGCCCAAAGGGCAATGCCTTACTCCAAGGGTAGTCTCGTGAAGGTAATAGTTTTCCTTCATCATCTTCAAGTCATAACAAATTTATATTAAGATTTTACTAGTATTATTATTATTTTTTCTTATTTTTGACTCAATGCAGATGACACATAATGTGAAGGATCTCCTAAGCAAAGCTCAAGGCAACCAAGCTCTTCAAAGCTTGATTAAACATTCTCATTCTTTGCTTAGATGATTACTGCACCCCTTAGTGATTATTATTATTTTTCTAATTTGGAAAATAAATTCAATTGTATATGTTGCACATTTGTATTTACGTTATCCACTATATTGCCAGAAGTTCAGTAGAAAACTATTAATTTTGTGTTTCCCATCACTGGTATCCTTATCCTATGTGTACTTAACCTCCATATGTATGGAACGTTGTAGAAGTACCCCAACACCAACACTTGTTAGTTATTTCAGTTATCCAATCAATCACGTCTAACTGAACCCAAAGAAATTTAGAAAGAGCCTGTCCGTTCACCGCGAAGGGAAGTTCAACAAAGCCAAATATGTTTGCTAATTTCGTTTACCATTTGCAAAATTGATCGTCTACATTCTGACTATACTGCTTTGTAAAAATTAATAAAAATGGTTTTAGATAATTTCTTATCAAAACTTAAAGTTTAATAGTTCAGAATGATACTACATGCGTTAATTTAATTCCTAAAATATTACATTTTTCTTTGATTCGACTAAAATCTTGATCAGACTAACAATGACTTAAGTATATGCCAAACAAGCTAATAGAGATTATTGTATGATTAGTATTTTTTGAATAAAAATATTATGTGGTTAGTACACTTTCATAAATAGTACGAGAAACTTCCTACATACATCAACATCATTTATATATAAAAATAAAGAATGGAAAATAAGAAAGTGAAATAAAGATAAATGTGTGGCGTGGAGAAATATAGAAAAAGGTTTTAGAAAGGCTACAAATTATTAATTTGCAAATGTACGTATGGCCACAACCATACCTATCAAACTTTTACAACGCCATTCAAATATATATGTCCAAAACACCTTTGTATACTTCCTTCATCCTCCATTAAATAAAAGAAATTATAAACCATAAGATTCAGTCACTACAAGAAAAATCGGTATTAGTAGCATCCGAAAAACGCTATCATATCGTTTTTGTAGCGTTTCGAAGAACGCCGTGACAGCCGCAGCTATAATAGACCCCCCACATATCATAGCGTTTTTTTGTGTGCTATAATAAATAGACATATTGTAGCGTTACTCGTCTACTACTGATTAATCTTTTTATAGCATTGGTTTAGTGATATAATGTATCTTTTCATGACGTTTCTAAAATACTGTAAAATATGTTATAATGACATGGATACAATGCTATGTTATTATTTCTCATTCATATTTTAAAATTATTATTAAAATTATAAATTAATATATTTTAATCCACGTTTAAAATTAAAATTAAATTCTAATATAAATGGTTTGAGAATAAAATTATTTATTATTAAAATTTTGGTTTACAGATGATATCGGTTTATTACAAAAACCGGTTTACAGCCAAACCCGGTTTATTAACTAACCCTAACCAAACCTAACTAAACCACGTTCTTCTTCAATCTCCGGCGCACTCCTTGTTGACGCCAAGACCACCAGCCACGATCACCACGGTAAAGATTTTTCAGTCTCCTCAACCGCGCTCAGCCACCATTGTCGACGCCGAGACCACCACTGTTGATGCCGAGACCACCACCATCAAGTTTCTTCAGCCTCCTACGCCTTCTTAAACTAAGAGCAGATAAACAAAACCAGAATCAGAGCAGTGAGAGAGAGAGAAAGGGAGTTCGAGAGAGAGTGAAAGAAGGAGACCGACGAAAATGGATCTGAGATGCGATGGTGTGGTGGTTGTGATGAGCGGATGTACAATCATTTTCTCCAACCTCTCATGTGTTGAATCGACCCTACAAACAAAACAAATAAAATCAGATTTAAACTGACAGAGAGAGAGAGAGAGACAGAACCAGCGGTCGTCGTCGTCCTGCCTGGTTTGAATAATCTGCTTTTTTGAGATGTGTCGTATGTGAGAGAAAGATTACGAGACTGAGACACAGAAACGTGTCTGTGTGAGATGAATCTTGTTCGTGAGTGAGGGGAGTAGAGAGAGAGAGAGAGAGAGAGAGAGAGAGAGAGAGAGAGAGAGAGAGAGAGAGAGAGAGAGAGAGAGAGAGATGATTAAGAATAAAGATAGAGGAGATGAAATCTGAAAATAGAAGATGGAGGAGAGATTTGTCGATGGAAGAGAGATGGAGAGAAAAGAGATCTGTGAAGATAAGAGAAAAAAGAAAAGAAAACATCTCAGCCATTCATTTAATTGTATCCTACGGTGCAGAAGGTTATCCGCGTGATGAGAGTTGATTGGCCCATAGTTTTTCTTTTCTTTTTTAATAGCTAGCCAATTTTTTTTCTTTTTGTTTTTTTCTTTTGCTGTACTATTTTAAATATTTTGATAATTTGGTTTATAATTTTAAAATATGATGTTTGAAATCAAATTAAAATTTTAAATTAATACTTATAAGTTTAGTTTTAAAATTTTATTAACTAATGTTATAATTGTTGACTATTAGTTTATATAGTTGTGATTGAGTTTAAAGTATATGGTTTGAGATTTGTGAAATAGAATTGTGGCTAAGTTAAAACTTGAGATAAATATTTGAAAAGAAAAAGATTAATAAAGTTGTGATTTATACAAGGAATAGGTTTTAGTTTAGTAGTTATTTGAAAAGATTATATTTAGTATGACTTTGTATGTAGGGTTTAAGTTTGGGGTCTAGGGTATTATATTTAGGGTGTAGATTTAAGATTTAGTGTTTGAGGTTTAAATTTTAAATTTGAGATTAGATTTTAAATATGATCAAACTATAGATTTTGAATTTAAGTTTTAGATTTAAATTATATTATGAAAAAAATTAAGTTTTAAAATTAATGTTTAGGGTATAGAAACATGTTTAGGGTTTAGGAACATGAAGTACACCAAATTCCATATAATAGTCTCACACTAAACATATAAACCCCTAAACTATTATATATAAAATATTATATAATAAAAATCCATTTTTATGCTTTAGTTTTAGTGTTTTACACTCAAAAGTATAAATTAAAATACAATTATTTTGCAATAAATTATGATTTTTTACATCTAACACAACTATATAAAATATACGATGATATATAAAATATTTTATAACAAAACTCTAATTATCATTTAAACATGGCAATTTGATCTATAAATAAAAATTTATATTTCATTAAATTTATAAAACATACATTATTTCATATATCATCCAAAAATACACATAAACAAAAACAATTAAGTCTAGGGGCTTCATCTTCAATCTTCAAAAAAATTCCAAAGATCACCTGCAAGGACAAAGCGGTGCACTATACGAATCCTTATGCTCAGTCATACCCCGTTCCCAGAAACAACCACTTCATTAGCTAAGAACTAGAGGCCGAAATGTTCACATGCATAGACCAATCTCTTCTGTAGAATCACTGAATCACTATTCTACAACTAGAAGACTTATCCATTTGGTTTAGTTAAGCACTAGAACTGAAGATTTTAATTAATACCGACTCAATTTTTTCAGCAGATTCATTCACTATTACAAGAAGAAACTCAACATCTTCATTAGTTAATAAGCACTAGATTTCAAGATCTTCACATGAACTAACTCAGTTTTTCTTCAAGTAGTTCATAACCAATCGAATGATAGAAACTTTTGATGAAAACACCACCTGTTCAACAAAATCCCACATCAAGATTTCTAATAGCTACTGCCTACTGTATATATATCAAGAAAACAACGCCAAACATCTTCTGGCAAGTCATTATCTACAAGTAGAAAGAACCAATCTCCTCCAAATCATATAATCTTTGAACAAAGAACAGAAAGCTGAGTCAACACAATTCTACCAGAAAGTTGGAGACTTTAAGGTTAATTTACAAACCTTGATGACGACAGAAGTAACTCCTTTGTCAACACATAAGTAAGTTCCCGAGCAACGAGCGTACTGCTCTGAGAACTTCCTCATAATCTCCACAGATTTCTTCACACAACTTCAGATTGGACAAAAAAAAAGAGACAATACAAACAGCAACTCAATATTAGATAAGTTCTACAAGTTCAATCACGTATGTTCACTGAGACCAACTAAGAAACAAATAAATGAGCAAGTACAAGACAGTCAAAACTCCAGTGGAGACAAACGTACCTTAGATTGGCGGCCACGAGCTCGAACACGGCGGATCTATGAAGCGGTGGAGAAAACGGCGGAGACAAAGCAAGACCCGACCCAGAATGTGGTGAAACATTCAACAACCTAAACAACCAAAACTAGTCTTGATAAAGAACACACCACAAACAAAGATGAACTTGTAAAGAAGACTTAGACCTGCCCAAAGCCGATGAACAAACCATCAAGCTGCTCCTCAGTGACCTAAGCCCAAAAGTTTAAGATAGTATAAGTGAGAATATCGTAAGCCTGTGGAGGAACCATTGAAGAAAGGTGGAAGCTTTTACAAACCTGAGCAATTGAAATTGATAATACGAAAGGAATAAGAAGAAGAAGCGAGAGATGGCAAAACTGATGGTGGCGAAGAGCGACGGAGGAAGGCGAAGGAGCCAATTCGCCGTGGATGGAGGAGTTTTGGGAAGAAGACGAAGAGTCTACGACAACGAGATCCAGTGGCTTGACGGATTAGGGTTCCTTAATTCGACTTCGAACAAGGCCAATGGATCATGTTTCTTCGATTGAAATGATAGATCAATTCTGAATGAACAATGAAGAAGAAGAAGATGGAGAGAATGAATATTTTTTCTTTTGTAAAAAATAACTTATTTTTTTTGGTGCGAATGTGAAATTTCACCAAGTGTTTTTACCTCCAAAATGACATTCCAGCTACGAAACTGATTTTTCGGTTTCCTTTTAATGAAATTTTTTCGTAGCACAAATTTAAAGCTTGAATAGAGTTGTGATTCGATTTTAACACTTTTGGTAGCAGTTCGTGAATTCGTGCTACCACGAACTGCTACCAATATTCATATTTCTTGTAGTGAGTGTTTATATCTTCTCATGTCGACCAGAGCATCATATCTCTACTCATGTAATTTTACTCAAATTAGTATATGACGCCATTGCTGCAAATGCAATGTATATGTGGCACGCGAGTCAAATTCACACGTTTGATCTTAGCCTATACTTACGTTCAAAAAAAGAAGAAGATCTTAGCCTATACTTAAAAAATTACGTTAATGGGGTTTCTTATTTTCTGTTTAGTGTAATAAATTACATCATTTTGAAAATGTTGAAACGAATGTATTAGTATCCTTTTATATGTGAAAAACATATAATATGATAATATTTTATAGATCAGTGACAAAAAAAAAAGATAATATTTTAGATATATACTTCTTACATAATGGTTAGTCTCAAGTTTTATGGTACATTACTCGGTCATAATTAACCAATTAAGAAGATTTAAAGGTAACTTTAAATTTATTAAATATGGAAAATAAGTATACCTCGAAATCATCGGAAATTTTATTAATAAATTTATGAATAGTAGCATCCATTAATTAAAGGATTTATAACACTGTACGAATCTACCAGTATCTCCAAATAATACATAAAAACGTCCACGAAGAAATATTTATAAAGTTGAAAAGATTAATAAAACATTATACGTTAATTACTATGATAAAAAAACTAATTATAAATGTTGAGACATATGTACGCTTGTAGATTCATAATTCACGTGTCAAAGCAAGTCAACAAGATTCCACGGGACCCAACTCAACGAAGACAAAGAGTCAAAAAAACGTTCAGACATTGTTTTCAAACGACCGTTATTAGCCACGTTAGTTACTACACGCTCCATCTCTGGAACGTGACATCCACCCAGAATATGTGGCAGCTAAATGTGGTGTGTGTTTACTCCACTCTCGTTTTTTCCGTAACCGAGGAACAACTGTCATTAACTAACTGTAACGGAGACGATGTCCGAAACACTGTCGTTTTTACTGATTGAGTAACGGAAGTAACTAACGTCCCCCACCTTGTTCGAGCACCTTCAACAAAAAATGTGGGTCCGACAAGAGACAATCCGACAAAACTTTGCTATTAGGCAAAACGACGCCACGTGTATGGTCCAGGGCTCCGACGTGTCACACTTTTTCTCTCCGCGCCTCTCACGTGCGAGACCCCTCACACGTATGATTCACTATTAGCCATCAACGAACTCTCTCACATGCATTGGCTAAAACTTAGAGGGTCCACCAACCACTGATACCACGCCACGTGTGTCTCTCCTCCTCGCGCTCTTTTTTCTATAAATAGCTTCCACTTAAGAGAAGCTCAAACCCACACAAACTCGATTCAATTCAAAACAGAGTCTGAAAAAATGTTCATCGAGAGCTTCAAAGTCGAGAGCCCGAACGTGAAGTACACGGAGAATGAGATTCAGTCTGTGTACGATTACGAGACCACGGAGGTCGTTCACGAGAACGTTAACGGTGCTTACCAGTGGATCGTGAAGCCTAAGGTTGTCAAATACGATTTCAAAACCGACACTCGTGTCCCCAAATTAGGGTAAAACAAAGTTTCGATCTTTTTTCACTCGCTTCCTCGGTTTCTCCGTCGTGAAGTTTCAACATTTTTTTGTTTTTTTTTTGGTTTCCGACAGGGTTATGCTTGTGGGTTGGGGAGGAAACAATGGATCAACCCTCACCGCCGGTGTAATTGCCAATAAAGAGTGAGTCTTTTTGTTCAAATGTTATTGGATTTTGTTTTTTTTTGTTTTTAAAGATCTGATCGGAAAAAAATAAAACATAAACAGAGGAATCTCGTGGGCGACCAAGGACAAAGTGCAACAAGCTAACTACTTCGGGTCGTTAACACAAGCATCGTCTATTCGTGTCGGATCCTTTAACGGCGAAGAGATCTATGCTCCTTTCAAGAGTCTCGTTCCAATGGTCCGTTTTCTTAAAACAAAATCTAGATTTGTTTTTCTTCTTAATTATGTTTATGATAGCTACGATAACACAAGAAGTTTATTTAATTTTCGAATGCGTAAGATAAATAAATGTCTTCGACTAGATAATTAAAATATATGGAATATATGCAAATATCTCTTTGCATCAATTTAACATGGAGATTGTTGAAAACAGGTGAATCCGGATGATGTTGTGTTTGGAGGATGGGACATAAGCGATATGAATTTAGCAGACGCAATGGGTAGAGCCAAGGTTCTTGACATTGACTTACAGAAACAGCTCAGGCCTTACATGGAGAACATTGTCCCACTCCCTGGGATCTACGACCCTGATTTCATCGCTGCTAATCAAGGCTCACGTGCCAACAACGTCATCAACGGTACCAAGAAGGAACAAGTCGACCAAATCATCAAGGACATGAGGTAATCTAATCATCAACAATACTTGTGAATGATTGAAACATAGTTGAATCTCCTCTCCTCTGTTTTGTTGAGTTTTGTGTGTGTTTGTGTGATGTTAGGGAGTTTAAGGAGAAGAACAAGGTGGATAAGGTTGTGGTTCTGTGGACGGCTAACACAGAGCGTTACAGCAATGTGGTCGTGGGGCTAAACGACACGATGGAGAATCTTATGAACTCTGTGGATAGGGATGAGTCTGAGATCTCTCCTTCCACGCTTTATGCTATTGCATGTGTTCTTGAAGGTATTCCTTTCATCAATGGAAGCCCTCAGAACACCTTTGTTCCGGGTCTTATTGATTTGGCTATCAAGAACAATGTTTTGATCGGTGGAGATGACTTCAAGAGTGGTCAAACCAAGATGAAATCTGTCTTGGTTGATTTCCTTGTTGGTGCAGGCATCAAGGTTTGTTTAACTTGTGTTTCAAGTAACTAGTGAAGAAACCTGTTATAGTTGATTATGTGTGTGTTTTTGTTATGTTAACAACAGCCTACTTCAATAGTGAGCTACAATCACCTAGGGAACAACGATGGAATGAACCTCTCAGCTCCACAGACATTCAGATCTAAGGAGATCTCCAAAAGCAATGTTGTGGATGATATGGTTGCTAGCAACGGTATCCTCTTCGAGCCCGGGGAACATCCAGACCATGTAGTTGTCATCAAGGTAAGCTATAAACTACCTTAAGAAACACTCAAAACCTTGTTTATTCTGTAGATTGCAATGCCAATTGATTAATTGAGGTAGCGGAATGTACGATAATGCAAAGATCTTGTTTAATTTGTGAATGCCCGAAAAACTATCTCCATAACTCTCAGTTTTATTAATCAAAGTCTGAAACTGTTAAACTTAAACCAAAACTGCTATATATAATAAAACTATATATAAAACCCTATAACAATAAACATAATTATCTAAATCTATAACAACTAATTAAATAAACGATAAGATATTTAAAATATTCCAAATATTTATCTGCATCACCAATTGATCCATTTTGTGTGTGTTGTTGCAGTATGTACCGTATGTTGCAGATAGCAAGCGAGCCATGGATGAGTATACATCAGAGATATTCATGGGAGGCAAGAACACAATTGTCATGCACAATACCTGCGAGGACTCTCTCTTAGCTGCTCCAATTATCTTGGATCTTGTTCTCCTCGCTGAACTCAGCACCAGGATTCAGTTCAAATCCGAGAAAGAGGTTCAATCGGTTCACAAAACCAGTTATATTTTGGATTTCATGGAACCATGGTTTTGATGTTTTGATTCTTTTTTTTTTGGCAGGGGAAGTTTCATTCTTTCCATCCTGTGGCCACCATACTCAGCTACCTCACCAAGGCACCGCTCGTGCCGCCGGGAACACCGGTGGTTAATGCGCTGTCGAAGCAGCGGGCTATGCTGGAGAACATCCTTAGGGCGTGTGTTGGACTGGCGCCGGAGAACAACATGATCTTGGAATACAAGTGAACATGAAGCGTTTAAGAATCTTTAATTATCCCATAATATAAGACTTCTATGTTTCTTGTTTTTTTTTCTAAATATGTTTTAAGATATGAATGCTTGTGTTTTCAGAGATCAAAGAGCTTTTAGATTGATCTTTGTAGGGTACTAGGGTGTGAAGTTACCGGTGTTTCTAGTAATCCAGATGGGCTTAGTATAATGTACAAGTGTTTCTAGATTGGACCATAATTTCATATCGCTTTTATGATTCACTTCCATAATGTGTAAACTACTGTAATTTGCGATATTTAATCATGGTTTCGGTCCAATGAAATTTGTCAATTTTAATTCTGTATTATTATTTTATTGTGAACTTAAGAAAATCCGATCAAGTTGTGTAGATGACGAGCAATTTTTTTTTTTTTAAAACGTATTGGTCTTTTTCATGATGCTCCTGTTTTAAAAAAATATTTATTTGCAACTGTATAATTTGGACCAATTCTTGATTCAAAAACCATTAAAAGAATTGTTTAAATATTTTCCATTCTATCATAGCATCATCAATGACCTCAACGAGTTCTTATTGTTCTGATGGCACATATAATTTTATTATATGTTGAAGGATAATTTAATCGAAGACACCCTAATACCAAATGAATCTTATTAAATCCTTGGATTATAAAATTGTTGATAATTAATTAATCAACAATTAGTAATGAAGACAAGTTGTGATGACTCCCGAAACTCCAACAACTAAGCCTCGAAGTTTGGAGTACAGAAGACGAGTGAAGAGAAAACAATACACTATAGACCAATTATAAACCTAATCCTTATCTATAAGCTAGTGATAACGATCCATTTCCATAAACCATTATTTAACATCTTTTGGTCTTCAATTATTGAGCAACGAGCTACTATAAATTAGGTTTTTTAAAAACGAGCTATAAATTACATTCTTCATTCCATTTTAAATGTCGTGTTAAAAATTTATATCCGTTTAAAAGTGTCTTCATAGTTAACAAACTCATTTCCAGTATGTATGATAATATTCAATACATCTTTTGATCGGGAGTGACGTGCATTCGCATTAGTTTACTCTACGTCTCATTATTAACTATCAGACGCTTTCATCGTCACGAGACAATGACCTCCATTTAAATTCCACTATTTAATACTTTTTGTAATTTTTTCTACCAATGATCCCTTGACAAAATATTATATATATCAAAGGAAAGTTCATAATCTCCAATAGAAATTATTCACACTGTCACTATTCATGTACTAGCCATAGAATACGGCAGATGATGTGACTTTTATATAAGAAGTGTGTACTTTTTACTAATTAAAATCTTAATTACCGTGAGTTGCATATGGTTTTGAGATTTATTCGATCTTATAAAAACGAGGTCCGTGGTGCGCTTACGTCAACTTTCACTAGCTTTTTTAAAACACATAAAGTAATAAAAATCATAGGGCATCAAACTAAATAAACCCGGATTTATAAAAGAAGCAAAGTAATGTGAAACAAAAATAATACGCAAGTTTCACCAAAAAAATAATAATACGCAAGACATGAAAGAGTTTCATTTCAATTTTTGACCTAATTTTTACATGATGATGCTAATTAATAATAACGGCAACAATCTCAAGTCACACACACGAGCTTTAATAGTCAAAGCTTAATTTGAGCCATCCATATGTTTAGTTTCATGGTGATAGAACGACTCTGGCGCTCTGCTTGGAGTTTTGCCTGTCCTGCTCAATCTGTTGTTCTCTGCATTCCATGCTACAAAACGCTGCATCCCCTCTACAGTTTATTACATTACAAATCCAAGTTTAAAAAATATAACTTTCCGATGCATTCAAACCAAAAAATAAAAGTGAAACCAATCATCAAATTCGTACATTTAGATATATAGATGTTTTTTTTTTTGTAACACATACTAGATGATGTCACAAAATAGAATCTCATAGTTTCGTTGTAGCTTATAGTCTATGTCTAAGACACTCGTTCAAATTTTTATGTGGTGATGTATATATGTATATAGTCAGCTGAGGTTTTAAATATAGAAGTATAAGATGAAAATAATCAAGAAAGGAGTAATTAATAAGTAAACATACTTGTACATGTAAATATCACGGCCGGGAGCTAAACGGCGTTTGCAAAAGCCACAGCTTCCAAGAAAAGACGATGACGGCAACGTTGATTTCCCACAGTCTTTTCTCTCGGTCCTTGTGTGATTTCTCGGTGATAACATCGCCAAGAACCGCTGGTCGAAATTATCTCCGCCGTCTACCACCGCCATAGACACGTCAGAATCTTGGCCGGCGGTATGATTATCATCAACCTCGATGGTAATCCTCGGCATGCTTGGTTTTCTCTGCATTTGTCGATTCCCAATCAACATACTATTGTTTTATAACTATTCTTACGAAGAAAGAATTATAAAACTTTTTAAAATGTAACTTAGATTGTTGCTTGAAGGTGAGGGGGAGGGGGATTGTGTGTTACCATGCCACTCCATTATATACACACGCAATAATACGGTGTGTGATTTTTATATTCATGTATACGTATTTACTCTAATGTTTAATTTGATATGATATGATACGATAGAATATTTTTATTATTGTTCGTCAGGTCTTTGTTGGTAGGCCAATAATTTCAGATATTTGGTCTGTGGACACCAAACATCGCTCCCTAGTGACTTTCTTTTTTTTTTACAAGAAAAAAGCTAACAATCCTAAGAGCAGGATTATCGGAGAGGAAGGGGGGGAGGAGCACAAGAAGAAAAAAACCGGTCGCAGAAAGCCCATATTAAGGATCGATTATTGTTGGGTGTTGGACTGTTTGCGAGCCCCACTGATATGTGGCGGTTCACGGTTGGTGCATTTGTTTTAGTTTTTTTTAATCAGAGAAAAAAATTTAAGAATTTTTTTTTTAAGAAACCTATTAAGGGTTTTATGGGATAATCATGGTCTAAGTTTTTTCCTAAGTACTTATTATATAATCCGTTATGTTTCTTTTTTTTTGGTTAAGTCGATTATATTTCAATTATTATATTTCCAACTAGAGGTTAGAGCTGCCCATATTAATCTGATATTCATACGCAATCAGTTATCAGACTCATAGTCGTCACTTTGTATTTTTTTAGAAAGGTCTATAGATTTTAAATGGGATATAAACATATCGTATTTGTACGCATTGTATTTTCTTAAAATTTGGGTATTTGGAGTAAGGAAGTACGTTTCATTGATATGATATTTGAAGCATGTTCATGGAGAAGTGAAGCTACGTAAAAGTGTAGAACCGTGATTTTTTTTCCTTCCGTGTTAGTAATCGCATGCTTGTAAGTACTAAGATTCAAGCCCAAACTTGTATGGCATGCTTGCATTGAAGCCCAAACTTCTTTTACATGTGGTAGCCTCAGGCCCTCAGATATGTCTTCTTTTACAAGGCTTCTCAAACCTTTGATGAACCTAAATCCTAAAACTTTTATACATCTGATTGACCCATCTCTTCCGATTCACACACCTGAAGCTCCTTTTACGGGTACAAGATTTTTGATATTCGAATCCTACATGGAAGGTGTACCTTTTTTCCATTAGATTCATGTTTTTTTAATGCTTTTACTGGCCTATGTGAGCCCACCCACTTATGTAAGGTGATTTGGCTACGTGGTTTAGTAGGAGGACTCAAGCTCCATAGTCCAACACTCCACACTCCATACCATCTTACAGTTTCTGCGAAAGTCCATCCACTGCCCATTATCTTAATTATATGATTGTTTGAGTCTCCATACTTCAGTGTCGTCCACAATTTGAAAAATAAGCTAAAAATTTACAAAACTGAGCTGTTCTTATTTTAATTATATCTGAGTAATAGACAATAAATAGGTGACAAGACTCATGATGAGTCATGAACAGGGACGGTCCTAGAAATTTAGTTAGCCTGTGGCACATAAATATTTTAATAATAATAAATAAAATAATTAATATAATATATTAATTAATTAAATGTAAAATAAGTAACTTAAAAATTAAAATCAAACTGAAATAGTTTATAACAATTAAAAACATAAAACTCTAATATAATAAAAGTAATGCAAAAATCTCATAAAATAATTCTTTGATCTTTTATATTCTGAAATTTTTTGATCACTATGTAAAATATTTTTCCATGGTACCTGATCAAAATCTGTTAGTATTCAAAAAGATAATAAACAATACAAACAAATAACTAACCTAAAAATCAAATATATAGCAAAGTGTTATAGATGATATGTATGCTTACTTATAAAAGATACCAAAAAAACTCTTATCAGGATTAAACAATTTTGAAAAGAATTTTTTTTTTTTAAAGAAGTCACGTAAATGATTAGAATTTTAAAATAGTTAGACAAATTTAATAATTGAGTTACTTTATTAAAAGTGGGCTACGTATTTACTAACTGGGCTGTAACATTTTTTTTTTTAGCTGGGCTAGTGCAGTTTTATTTTAATTTGTTGGGTGAGGCATCTTTAATATTTTCTCTAATTTAAACTACACATATTTTTTTTACTTGGTTACTAAAGAAAAAAAAAGAAAGAGCATGGGGCCTGTGCCACACCCTCCATAGTGCTGGGTTTTTCTTATAAAAATGAAGCTCAGGTTTCAAGGAGCCGTTAGACAAATAAAAAACGATTCTCCATACACAAGACAAGACAAGACTTGGTGATTCTGCCTTCTTCATTCAAGGTCTAAAGCGACTAAACTGACCTAGAACCGAACCAAGGAGGGTTTCATTGTCTTCATGAGTGAAATAATACTTTTATTAACCCTAAACAAACCAACCAGGTCTCAAAACCAATAATGGTCTTAGTTTCACAATGTTTTTTCCCTCCATCTTTCCCTGCTCAGTCCATACACAACGAGAAGCAAAGTATATAAAGGTACCTTCACATGATTCTCGCTTTTTAGTAATAATGATCCAATTACCAAAGTTAATAAATAAACAGAAAACAAAAAAACTTTAGCTTTCGTGTTCATATTCAAATAAAAGACCCATAAACTAGATTTGATAATAATAAGCTAAAGACAGAGAAGATGAGAGGACTTTCACTTGGATTTTCTCGTCACCACTTTAACTTTTTATTATATAGCTCAGCTTTTCGAGTAAATGATCTAATAGTAGTAGAATGAACTAAAAAATCTCCCTGCACAAATTTTTGAAATAATAATTAAATTACTTTCTTATCGAAAACGATGCAACCAAGACAAACTTTCTCTCTCTCTCTAACCCATTTGTGCAAAATCTAATTTTCTTCCTCAGATTTGTCTGAACGAAACTCGCTTTATCAGGTTTCTCCTTCAATAAGCATTTTTGGATTCGTCCGCCCCCTTCCCCATTAAGTGATTCGCCAACTACCTTCAATAAGCGTGCTGAAAACTACTGCTCACTCTGTTTCTTCTTGGAGGCAAATTTTTTATTTTTTTTTTTAAACTCAAAGCTTATCTTTTTTTTTTTTTCTTCACATGGGTTCTTTAGTTCCTTTAGTTTCGTAACCATTTTGAGAGTTTTCCGGGTAAAAAGTTTCGATTTTTATATCGAAGAAAATATGTCTCCTTCGATTCTGGAGAAGATGGGATGCTCAAACTCAAAAGAAGCATCGACGAAGAAGAAGAAGAACGAGCCGCTTCTCTTATGTAAAGAGAGGAAGAGATTCGTCAAACAAGCCATTGATTCCAGATGCGCTCTCGCCGCCGCACACGTGTCCTACGTCCGTTCCCTCCGTAACATAGGAGCTTGTCTCCGTCAGTACGCCGAGGCTGAGACTGTAGCTGCTGTGGCTTCATCCCCTTCTCACAACTCCTCTTCTTACCCTGACGACGACGACGACGGCGACTCGGTTGACTCGCCGTTGAGTCACAACACTAAGCCTAAACCTGTTTTGAGTCTAAGCTACACGAAGTCGGCTAACTCTACAGTGACTTACACGATGAACCCTCTCGACATGTCGGAGTTATCTCCTCCTCCGCCGCCGCCGCCGCTGCGTCCTCGCCGGCCAGAGACGTCTTCTTGGGACTACTTCGACACTTGCGACGAGTTCGATAGCTTTAGACTGACTGATAACGCATCACTTATAGGATTAGAGAAGCAGAGTAAACAGAGTAATGCAGAGGATTTCAAAACAGAGCAGAGGAAACAGAGCTCTGAAGATGAAGGTGAAAGAGAGGATCCATCAGAGTTTATTACACACAGAGCTAAAGACTTTGTGTCTAGCATGAAAGATATAGAGCACAAGTTCTTCAGAGCTTCTGAGTCTGGTAAAGAGGTTTCGAGGATGCTTGAAGCTAACAAAATCAGAGTCGGATTCGCTGATACCACCACAGGTCTGAAGCTCTGTTTCTTTTCTCTCCATCGTGTAGTGTTGAATTGAAAAAGATTGAATCTTTTGTATTATTACAGGAAAAGGAAACTCAGTAGCGTTTCTCTCAGCTTTGAAGCGAGCTTGTTGTAGAGGGAAGAAGAGTCACTCACCTGTTTTTAAAGGTCTGTACTCTGTATTTATTGTTATCTTCTCTAGTTAGTGTCTGAATTAAAGCTTTTAATGTATAGAGCCATTGCACCAACAAGTCACTAAAGTTATAGTGTGGAAGAGAACATCGTCTTCAAGATCCTCCACTTCTAGAAATCCGTTGATAGAAGAAGATCATGATGACAATGAAAGTGGAAGTGACTTCACACAAGAGTTCTGTATGATCTCGGGAAGTCACTCTTCTTCACTTGATCGGTTATACGCTTGGGAGAGAAAACTATACGATGAAGTCAAGGTAATAGCCCTACCATGTTATAGCTCATACATTTCATTCTGTTTATTTTGTGTGTGTGTGTGTGCAGGCGAGTGAGATGATTAGGAAAGAGTATGATAAAAAATGCGAGCAGTTAAGGAACCAGTTCACAAAGGATCACAGTGCTAAAGCCATGGATAAGACAAGAGCAGCTGCAAAAGATCTTCATTCTAGAATCAGAGTCGCTATACAGTCCGTTGATTCGATTTCTAAGCGTATTGAGAGGATCAGAGATGAAGAGCTTCAGCCTCAGCTCTTAGAGTTTCTCCAAGGGTATGTTAATTAAGGCTGGGATTTTTAACCGAACCGAACTGACCCGAAAAGTTTGGTTTTTGGTTAGTTCTGTTGGTAACAAAAGGAAATTCGGTTTTCGGTTCGGTAATGGGTTATTTTGTTTTTCTAAAAATAAAATAGTTTCTAAGCAGTACCAATCTTAACCGAAATTTTGAACCAAAATAACCGCAAAACTGAAATTTTTTGAAACCAAAAACCGAACCGAACCAAAATAAATTTTGGTGAGATTTCGACCAAACTGAACTAACCGAAGAAACCGAACCCGCATGCCTAGCTACGAAGTCTCTAACTTTTCTTTTAAGAAGACTCTTTGATTTGTATTTTCTTCTCTGTTTAGGTTGATAAGAATGTGGAAAGCAATGCTGGAGTGTCACCACTCGCAGTACATTACCATCTCACTGGCTTACCATTGTCGGAACACGTCCAAAACTGGGCCTGAAAACGCTCTCAAGAGACGGATTTGGTCAGAGCTTCTAGAGGAAACAGAGTGTTTTGGTCTAAGCTTTGCAGATTTGGTCAACAGTATGACTTCCTACGTTGAAGCTCTCAATGGTTGGCTACACAACTGTGTTTTGCTCCCTCAAGAGCGTTCTACAAGAAACCGAAGACCGTGGTCCCCACGCCGTGTCCTGGCCCCGCCGATATTCGTCTTATGCCGGGATTGGTCGGCTGGGATGAAGTCTCTGCCGTCAGATGAACTCAGTAGGTCTATCAAAGAGTTCTCAACGGATATGGAAATGTTGGGCGAGGAGAAGGAGGATTCGGTGCTGGTTTCTGAAGATTTGTCGAGCGTGCATTCGAGTTTGGCGAAGCTTCTAGAGAGATTGAAGAAGTTTTCAGAAGCTTCTTTGAAAATGTATGAAGATGTGAAGGTGAAAAGTGAAGAAGCTGTAGTTGCTTACACTAATCATTCTAATTGTGGTAGACCATTATTGTAACTATGGCTGGCAAAACTAAGTCATTTTTTATCTAGTAGACGTGCTAGGTTATCTGAATCGGCTGCTCCTGGACTATGGTTGATGTTAGAAATCATAATTCTAGTATAAAATAGTTCTAAGAGAAAAAAAAAAAATGTAGGAAATGATAGTTCTAAGAAAAAAATCATTTCGCTAGCACATGTATAGACGTCAAAGCAGAAGCAAGGTCGCGCAAGTGCATGACACAGGGACTGTACGCAAACTTGTCGGAACACGTCCAAAACTGGGCCTGACACAGGGACTGTACGCAATAGTCCTCACAAACTTCACCATGGAGGCTGCCGCTCCTGTCAAGCAAAATCACAGCACACCTTACTGTATTTGCTTTGACGCAGGAATGTACCAAACGATTAGGAGCACTCCACCATACTACGTACAACGTTCAGCCTCATTTTTATCAGCCTCCACTCTTTTGATTGTCTCATATCCATGCACCAGCATTTATTTGTTTATTTTTATACACACAGTGACACAACTAGGGTTCTTTATAAAACGATTATATAGTTTTCTATAATGGAAAACCAATGAAAGTTCTTTTATGGAGTATATATTGTGCAAATACTAAAAAACATAGATTATAAATTATAAATACGATCAGTTTTTCGTTACATTTTTATTTGATTAAGTAATATACGACCGATTGTAAGTTCAGCGAATTGGTTTGGATTATTGAACAAGAGGTTCTTTGGTAAAGTTTGATCGGAAATATGTGGGTCACCAGGGAAAAATAGTCATATAATGGTCACGGTCAGGGAATATAGCTTTAATTTGATGTTTATCCTGATGATCTCCAACTCCAATGGTGGAGGAAGAGTTGACATATGTGACAGTCAACTAGCTTCTTTTGTTTTTAAAATATACTAATAATTTTTCGTGTATGATAATTGATAAGTGGCCACTACATCACCATGATCTTGTCGATATAGTATTACAAAATAATTTAATTGCACTTAATGATTTGACTTGGAGAAAGTCCATGACAAATTAGGTTTGTCATGGTAATATGATTATTATATATGGCTTCTTTGGATTATATAATACTAATAATCACAAAACGTTAGGAAACAATAACTATCTATTAGTTCATAAGATGGTGACAAAAAAATTGTTCATAAGATAATGACCTTGTGTGTCACCTTACATAACTATTTATTTCAATACATAAACTCCATAATCATTCTTTCAATTTAAAGTGACTGGTTGGAAATTAAGTGATGGGATTATTAAGGTCTAACTTTCCAGTTTGTATCGTGTGTGGAATTACGTGTCCTTGCTATATTTCAGATCTCTAACCACAAATCTACGAATATTCTTTCGTATTTTACATTGCCGATCAAGGATAAAATCTATATTTTGAAAGAAAATATAGAAAGTTCAGATTATATATTAGCTTACTTTATCAGACGTGTGTTGGAGTTTATCTCGATAACTTTACATTTATTCCGTTATGCTTTGGTTAGCAATAGATTAGAGATCAGATTAAAAATAGGTTCTTTCTTTAGCTTTTGTCACTTGTCAGTCGTGGAGAACCGAGAGATAGTGATTTCCACGTAGGATCCTACGTGTGTACACGCTAAAGTGGATCCCATATATTTTTGTTCTCTAAATAACTGACCCCACATTGGGTTTTTGAAGGGAGATTACCTAATAAGACAATAATACGATTTCCATTGATTTTTAAGGAAAAAAATATTTTTAGGTAATTATTAACTTTCGGTTTTTATGATGTTTTTACTCGGTGCAAAAAGATAAGAAAACTGTGCAATGAAATGAGATGTGAGCGCAATTTATTGATTTGATTTTTTTTTTTAAACCATTGTATAATTTGAGATCTCTTCTTTCTTCCACATTAAAACAAAAAATGATAATCTTACATCACATTCTGACGATGTTATTTTATAAAAAAAAGAAACAAAACATTGTCAAAAGGAATTTAAAAAGAGTTTATAACATAAATGGTCACTTTACCAGTTTTTATTATACCCAAGAGCACATTGTGCTACGAAGGCACTTTTTAGTGGTTATAGACCTATTTCTCCTTGAAAAAGTGAAACTAGAGATGGGTATCTAAGTAATTTGACTTCTTGGCTGGTTACTTTGTTTCGGCATTCGAATTTTGAAAAAATAAGTGATTTGGTTGTGGGCCCAAGACGAAATTAATTTTTGCTTCATAATAAACATTGGGTCCGTAAAAGGCAAAAAAAAAAATTTTTGGTTTACTTTCACCCACAAACAAAAATTACGGTTACGATTGTTCGATAAACTTAGAAGGTGTTTTCTGACGTCGGAGAAATTGGAGACAGAGAAAAGGTTTAATGACGAGGAGGAGGAGGGTAGCAGAAAGAGAAAACGGAAGGTCAGTGAGTTTTTTTGTTTACAATGTTGTTTGTTTCAGATTTAGGGTTTTAATCGTGTGTTGGTTTCGATCTTTCTAATCAATTGCATGTGTTGCAGAGGAGAACCGAGGAAGTGGTTTGTCTTTTGATGATGGAAAAATTAATGGAGTGAGACTAATTGCAGAGGCACCGGAGCTGGAGATGACGGACGACCGGTTGATTGATTGAGAAGCAGTTCGCGACGGACCGGTACCCAAGCAAGCGCATGTATGTGTATTCAACTTTTGATAACTTGATTTGGTCCGTGTTGTGTTTTCAATAGGATTTGTCCTATGTCTGGTTTTAATTATCTTGCGGCTCAGCTATTACCAGGAAACAGGTGACCTCGTGAACTTCTGACTTCTATATATGTCCTCTTAGTGAGTTTGTTTGCATTTTGTTATTGGGCATTCTTGTTAATAGTCGTGAAAGCTGCTAGAAATGTGCCAGTTCACAAACAATAAAGTTAGGTATCTGCATCAGAAAGTTTATACATTGAGCTTTCGAATTTGTAAAACTTCTCTGGTTTTAACGGTTTCTAGATTCTGTAGAAGATCTTCTTTAACTGGTTACTGGTTACGCATGTATCCAAGAGGAAGTCCAGCAACATTTTCATTCTTATGGGACAGTTAATAGGTGTACACATGGATAGTTTGTAGGTGTACACATGGACAGTTTGTAGTGTATACATGGACAGTTTGTAGTGTACACATGGACAGTTTGTATGATTATTTTGTTGTAATGTAATGTAATGTGCATAGAATTTGCTATGGAATTTATGGGATTTGAAACTATTATAGCATATAACATAGTGAAAGCCACCAATACAAGGATGCATATTAAACTATTACTTAAGTGAAAAGTTAAAAAGTTTTTTTACCTACATATTATAGATTCATATTTAACGTGTAGCCTGTCCACAAAAACTTGTAACCAGCCACCACCTTCAGAAGCTCGGACTGGAGGGTCTGACATTCATCCTTCAGCTGTTAGTAAGCGTCTGTCTCCAGGATAGCACAACTGCAATATTGAAACACCACAGCAAAATTCAAACACAGCAGAAGATCGATTATACACTTGATAATTGATATGCATCTTAGGGGTGGACATATAAATAAAAAACAAAAACAAAAGTGCCTCAACTGGAAAATGTACTTTATTCGACTGGTTTATTAAATCCCAATATCGAAACCAAACTGGTTTTATTGTACACGAGATCAATTGTACACATGGATTTAAAAGAAAAACTTATCCACAGGAGAAGTGTACACAAATGCCTCAAACTTGTTTTATTGTACACGAGTTTAGTTGTACACATGGATGAGATAGTTATTCCACAGGGAAGTGTACACAAAAATGACATTATATTCCATGTTTACGTACATAAATTCATCTTTTTGAAATTAATAGAAAACTGAAAAAATTTTAAAATCCGTTGGAGATTAATTTTAAGAATATTTCTTAATTTTCGGATACATATATGAATTTTATTTTTATTTGTGAACAATATATTGAAGAATCGTTGTGTGGTCTAGTGGAATATTGATGATATTTGTTCAAGATGTCATGAGTTCGACTTAGACTCTCTTTTTCAATTTTTTTTTTCATTAATGGCAAACACGTAAATACTTTGTCTTCTTTCTTTTAGAGTTTCCATTTACTCTGCAATTATTTTCTAGCGCAGCCGCATATCATTTTAACGTAATCGATATAGTTTAATGTTTTCTTATCATTTATGTTGCTTAGCATCGAGTTGTAAACATCTAAACACACAAAAACTTGAATTATTTAGATAAATCATATTTTTAGCCGAGTTTGATAGAATCACCACAAAGAGTCATCGCCGAATGTTGTGCCGCTGCTAAATCTCCAATTTGGCCTTCTTTTCTAAGCTATATATTATTTAGCTCACCTGACGTGAGAGAGAGAGAGAGAGAGAGAGAGAGAGAGAGAGAGAGAGAGAGAGAGAGAGAGAGAGAGAGAGAGAGAGAGAGAGAGAGAGAGAGAGAGATCAGCCATCGAAATATAAAAAAAATCAATGGCTGGGAACAAAGGCCCGCCACTTTCCAGGTTCAGTTAGTCAATGTTATGGTTAGAATTGAACTGAAAATGTTAAGACTCAAATACTCTTTGAAAAGAAGTGCTCTAATAGAAAGAAGTGACTTAGAGTGAAATAAAAAGTCATAAAATGACCTATAATGTAAATCTTTCATTTAAAAAGTGGTGAAAAGAAGATCCATTTGCTTCCTTGTGACGCAAACTTCGACCTCCCTGAGTTCTCACCTCTTTCCATCTTCCTTCTATAGCTTTCTTGAATTTCTCTCACTATTTTTCTTGCTCACAAATAGATCTTTTATTTTATTATATTTTCATATTCCCCACTTGTACATACATTTTACCTATGCATACTCATATAGTTGAAGATACATCTACGTGAGTAATACTCAAATACGATTTTATGAATTTGACAACATAGACTACATTTTGGAATAGGGAATAATATAACGACCACCAAATTTCTCATGGTTGATATTATTACTACATTTATATATGTTTGCATGGATGATTTTTCAACTAATGATTCCATTTTTTGTTTTCCTTCCAATTCGTATGAGTAAAATACATGGAAATTCCATGTTATATTTTGACTTAATAAAAAGACATTGGCTCAAAGAAAATAAGTGGCTAGAAGGCAAATTGGCCTTTCAACTTGCTGTAGAATCAACAATATGACTTTTGGCTCTTACAATGTTTTTGTTTATTTATTGCGGAAAAGATTCTATTGCCGCAATTTTATTGAAAATAACTTCCAAAGCAAGAGTCAAAGATCAAATGAGAAGTTGCAATATATATTGATTTCATTTCTGTAAAAAGTTATTTATAAATTTTATCACACAAACCAGACACATTATGCAATATATATCATGAACCCGATAAATGGCATTTTTAATCGTAAATTTAAATAAAATTTATTACGAGCTAAGTTAATTGTGGTTCTTTTTTAACAATAAAAACTCATTAAACCTGAACTATTTTTGGGTGAAATAGAACTGGACAAGAAATTATTGTTTTAAAGCAATTTAATATTGTAATATGACCAAATGAAATGTGACTAGTGAAATACATTTAACGCTTTTTATTGTATGGTGGAATTAACATTCGCAATGAAAGTATTGCAATCTGTTTCTTCTTTTTCAATTTGAAAACTAGAATGTTGTTCTTAGCTTTTGCTAAAATTTGCTGTTAGGATTTTAAATCCATGATGGTTGATTATTCATTATCACACACGTCATAAAGTCTATTCTTTTGAAACATTCCCCGGGAACGGCGTAGATCCAAAGAATATGTGGAAGTCGTTCTCCTATAAGCCTCCTTGGAATGAATAAAAGATATCTTCGAGCTGACGAGAAGCTAACAAGTTGTGAATAGAACAAAAGCATCAAACAAGATGTAGAAAAACTATATTAATAAAAAATTGTTTAGTGTTAATTTATATAGTTAAAAATATACTAAGAGATCAATGGGCGGCTAAGCTTCTCGTATTATATAAGCAAAGAACTTCATATCCAGAGGAACCAAGTGCCAAAAAAAAAAACAAAAATCAAATTTATAGAGAGCAAAAATATAACTAACATCAGTTTATATCCTTCCCTGTCTCTCTTGTTTTTCCAATCAGTTTCAGAAGTCTATCCTAATAAGATCCATGGCAGCCATAGATATGTTCAGTAGCAGCACTGATCATTCTGATCCTTTTAAAGAAGAGCTCATGAAAGTACTTAACCCTTTGACCAACTCTGTCTCTTCTCTTCCTCCCATTCCAAACACAATCTTCGGTTTCAATCAAACCGCACCTCTCGGTCTAAACCAGCTCACACCTTACCAAATCAACCAGATCCAAAACCAGCTTAACCAGAGACGCAGCACCAACATCTCAAACCTCTCTCCAAAGCCTGTCCCAATGAAGAACATGGCCGTTCAGAAACTCTACAGAGGAGTCAGACAAAGGCACTGGGGGAAGTGGGTTGCTGAGATCCGTTTACCCAAGAACCGGACCCGACTCTGGCTTGGAACTTACGACACGGCTGAAGAAGCAGCCATGGCTTATGATCAAGCTGCTTACCAGCTTCGTGGCGAGCTCGCGAGGCTTAATTTTCCACACATGAGGCACGAGTATGGTTGTGGAAGCGGTGATAGCAGCTTCAAGCCTCTTCATCCCTCTGTTGAAGCAAAGCTCGAAGCGATTTGCCAGAGCTTGAGAAAGACAGAGGATGATGATCTCCCCTGTTCTGAAACAGAGCTTTTCCCGCCAAAAGCAGAGGAGTATCAAGAAAGTGAATATGGGTTTCTGAGAGCTGATGAGAATTCGTTTTCTGATGAGTCTCAGGTTGAATCATCTTCGCCAGAATCTGGTATTACCACTACGTTCTTGGATTTCTCGGATTCAGGGTTTGATGAGATTGGGAGTTTCGTGCTGGAGAAGTTTCCTTCTGTGGAGATTGATTGGGATGCGATTAGCAAGTTGTCCGAATCTTAAGTGTTTTGTCTTTAACAGCAGTGTATGCTATTAAGTGTCTTATTAGTTAGATAATCTCTGCAACTTAATTTTTTAACAGTTGTGGGAGAATCATCTAGGCTTTGTTTCTGTTGAAATCTTCCTCCATGTGTTCGGTCTGGCTGGTTTATGTTTTTTTTTTCCTCACAAACCTTGTCTCTGACCAACCGGAGAAGCTTCCATGTATTATCATCTTTAAGTTTCTAATGAATGTAAATTTATTCTAAATTATACTCTTTCTTTTGTTATTATCATCTTCATGTTTTTTCGGAGGTTTGCATGCTAAGTATATTACAAAGATTATAATCTACTAGTGTAATGTAATGTTCAATACCATTTTTTTTATTATTATAGTAAAAGTTAACGTTGTGTGATTCAAATTCACATTTGGTGGTGTAAAAAACATGATGGGAACAGAAAATTTACGGATCCAAGTACAAACCTAGCATATTTCATAATCATGGGTTCAACAAAGCAAAATGCTACTGATAGAAATATTTCTTATAAAGAAATTCCATAATATATTGTAATCAAAGATGAATTAATTATATAGATTCTAAAAGTGTATGTTGTATTTTATGTCTTTTGTGGAAGGCAAAGGGCCAGAGAGGGGTACCTAATTGACGAGTGGGAACACATAAGCCGCAAAAGTATATGATTCTTTATTAAAGAAACAATCTTATAATAACCATCAAATGTGGCAAAGATTAACAATGATGTATACAACTAATCTAAGAGTCTGTTGTCGCCATTATTAAATAACGTATATATATATATTATATGTATTTACAGAACAATGAACAAAGCTGCCTAATCCAGTATTCTGATTCGTTTCTTTCGGCCAGTGTTTTGAAACCCGACTCAAACAATTTATTGGACTTCCAACCAATTTATCGAACTACCAGATTATTAGGTCGACCATGAACGAACCGTATGTTAATTAAATAACTAATTATGTTATATAATAATAATTAAAAATATAAGAAATGTTTTATGTTCTAAAAACATTTGGAAAAATAATTAATTTTAGTGTTTTTATTGTTATTTTCGTTTCACATACAAAATATCAAAAAAAAACTATTTGACAATTTTGTAGCAAATTAAGAGTTATGACATTGAATAAATATATACTTAAAATTTATAAGTATTTAAATGTATAATGTGAATAATAAAATTACACTTTAAATCCAAAATAAATAAAAGTAAAACATAAAATTGTAATAAATTATCGATAACAAAAATAAATTAATACCAAATCACATCAACTAGTTTTGTTAATAAATTCATAATCCACATGATCACTTCTTAATTAGAATACAAAATAGGTTCTAATAATGTAATTAAAAAGTCTAAAAATAATAAATAAAAATTACTTAATTTTTATTTTTTAGACTTTTTAATTACATTATTCGAATCTTAAAACACAACCAAGATTACATACCGGGTCACATGGTTTACCGTTCGACCGTGGATCCGGGTCGGGTTTCTAAACACTATTTCAGCACATAAAGACGGTGCTTCACGGCAAAAAAAACATTGAAATATATTTTTGAACTTGTGATTCTTTATAACTAAGTGTTTCACCCGTGCATGCAGACATAAACATTAATTTTATAATTTCTTATTAATATTTTCTTTCCTAATTAAAAGATTATAATAAATTATTATTTATGTTTTTAACCAATTATTATTTATGTTTCTGTTTAAACATTCTTACGAATATTTTTTTGAAATTTGTTTTGTACGCCATATTCATTATCAATAGATAAATCTTAAGAAATCACTCAATATTCTCTTTTCAATTATATAAAATTAAGAATTTACTTCATTAATATTTGTGTGTGTTTCTGTTTTTTTTTTAATTTTTAACTTTTTCTTAAAAGATATTTTTTTTAGATAACAACACATGGTATATATAGGAATTATCTTTTTATTTTAATATATATAAATATATATTTAGATTTGGATAATTTTATCATTATTATACATTTATCTAATCAAAATCATTTAAATTCGTTTTTATTTTATAGGTAATTTATATAATTTATTCATTAAAGATATAAACGATACTAACCACTTTAACTTTTAACGTGAGAGCTCAAATGTGAAAAATCACTTCGTAAATACTATTATAGAAGACTAATAAAAATATATTTATCTTGTCATATACGGAGAAACTTTGATTTTGTTATTTATAGGGGGAAGATTCAAAGAAAATACAAAATTTATTGAAAAGTTTCAATAAAAAATAAAAATACACACTTGAATTTTGATAAAATATGATAATATACCGATTAAATTATTATTCTATTTTGTATACATCGATTCTAAAACATAACTAGAATGCTTTCTATTTTTTATAAATAAATATGTATTTGGTTTAAGTGATGATATATATATATATATATATATTTAATATTTTTTTTATTAAATAATTGTTTAATATGACATTTTTAAACATAATTTGATAGTTTATATTAAGTAATTTTATTTTATCTTGTAAACCGTTAATTATATCATCCACATTATAATATAATTTGTATGTCCTAATGTATTTTTTTATGGATTTAATGTATTATAAAAAAATTATATGCTATTTATGTGACTTTATGATTTTTTTTATGTTTATTAATTAGTTATCAATAACATAATATTAATATATCTAAATCAATTTTTGTCGTAGTTTTATGGTTGTTTTTTTCATGTTTATTAATTAGTTATTTTAAGTGCGGATCAAGCAATTTTTGTTTGCACTTTGTTTAGCTACCTTAGTGTTATGTTTGCACTTTGTTTTGAAAACTTTTTAAAATTGCTTCTGGAGTTTGGGTTTGCATTTGAATGTCTTTAAAACTGTCAAAATGACTTGAGTAGGTTTAGGAGTTTATGGAGGAAGATAAAGGTTCTTCCTTTGATAGTTACTTATAATGTTCAAAACTATTACGTAAGGGTTTTCTTTTGCCATGAGAACATCTATTCAAGATCCATTTTGCGTGTATGCCCTGTTCTTTTCAGTAAGTATAGCGCTGTGTGTTTCTATTTGGTTGTGGAACTTGTGATCTCGGGTTCAGCTTGAAAACTGGGTTAGATTTCTTGAAAAAGGGGAAAGCACAAGTCCCTTGATCTTCTTCAATCCTCAACAACTCTAGCCAAGCTCTCCGACTTGTCACATAGGCTTCAATGCCATTACATTTTTTGTTTGTGGTTAATAGGGGTGGATATTTTGCCCGATATCCGAAGCTGCACCTGAAACTCATCCGAAAAATTCAAACTGAAATCCGAACCGAAGTAGCAAAATATCCGAACCCGAATGGATATCCGAAGATAACCGAACATATGTATAATTAACCTTATATTTCTAGTTTATATTTCTCATTTTATATAAAATATTTATATTGATACTACACATATTTTAAGTTCATATGATATACATAAAATTACAGAGAAAATGATTTGCTACTCATTTAAAATGCATGTCAAACTTTTTATTTCAAGAATTAACAAAAAGTTACATCTAAAATTTAAAAACAATAATCAAATTAATGTCTTTTTAGTTTCAAAATGTTATGTCCAAATCTATTAACCATTCAATCTATTAAAAATAAAAAATATTTAAGTGAAAGTTATATTTTTAAATATAAAAATTTTGAGAAATGAAAAATTTAATTTAATTTTTCAAAATCTAAATATCCGAACCCGATCCGAAATAACTGAACCCGAACAAAAATATCCGAACCGATCCGAAGTATAGAAATACCCGAACGGATTCTATACTTCTATACCAAAATACCCGAAAATCCAAAACATCCGAACACCCATCCCTACTGGTTAACATTAGTTAAATCACTTTAATGCCAAATCACATCAACTAGTTAAATCAGATACATGTATTAGATGTTCACAAAATTATTGTAATCGCTCTTTTACTTTATACCAAAATACCCGAAAATACCCGAAAATCCAAAACATCCGAACACCCATCCGTACTGGTTAACATTAGTTAAATCACTTTAATGCCAAATCACATCAACTAGTTAAATCAGATACATGTATTAGATGTTCACAAAATTATTGTAATCGCTCTTTTACTTTATAATTTTTTTTCCAGATATTAGACAGATCTTTCAGGCCCATTTGCAAAAGGTTTAGTTTACTTTAAATCCACCATATAACTTTGTATATGCACATGCTTAGTGATTGATTAAAGGTCTTTTAAGCATTTTTAAAAGATCTATAGTGTGATACTTGGGCCGAATTATGGATCATATAATACTTGTGTGTGTTTTATTAAAAATATGGCCCGAAAAAGTTGGAATTGGAATTTAACGGGGTAGGTGTGGCGGCGCCTCGGCCTCGCTGGTCCAAATTTTTTTTTTTTTTTTTTTTTTTTGACTCATCAACAACTTTCATTAACCAAAGTGAATACGGAATTACAACCACACGATTTTAACCCGACATACAACGACGAGATCTAGTAACACCTAAGATCACTAAGATGGATCCTACGCTACCTAATCGGAACGTCGTTGTATTTTTCACCACAATGAATCGAGTTCATCCCACAACTCGAGATGAACCGACTCTTAACCACTAAACTAGACCACTAGATTAGACCACGGTAACCGCAAACAACAATGAACCAAGTAGAACCAAAGCCTCATCTGAGTATCAATTCAAGCACAGACTAATAATCTCTAATGATAAGCATTCAGCCCATGATTAATAGTACCAACACCAAGGCGCATATCAGATCAGTCCTGGACCACACCGGAGATCGTTGCCACGGTTCATAGCCAAAAACCGGTCATAAAGACCGGACTGAAAGTCGGACCTTGACGGCAGCTGCGGGTTTGGTGTACCTAATAGTGGCTTGAAGAAGTGCGGAGCTTGTACCACCGGAGTGAAATACCTCCGACCCCGGCGCTGGGATGTCAAGCTACGCCACACGTTTCCGACCAAGCCCACCACTCCGGTTGACAACTCCTTCATAGTGAAGCTCGACGCGCGTAATCCCCGAGAACCGGAGACCAAACTTCTGATCACCACCCTTCGTAAAATCTCCTCCAGCCAAACACCACCGCTCTGGGAAGTGGATCTATGGCAGATGAGGCGTCTCACCGTAGCCACGCGCCGCCGCCGTGAAGATTGCCCGGAGATCTGAAAATGAGAAAACCAGATCCGGTTGTCTTCAGTCCTAAAAGCCGACTCCTCTCTTCACCGCCACACCTTGGGTCTCGCCGTCTCTCCACGAGGTCTCGGGAACCGCCTCCGTCGAACAACATCGTCTTCGGAGTTTCTCGATCTTGCAGAGAAGATTGCATATCAACTAAGGGGAGACGAGAAGAAGAGGAGCAAAAAACAAAAGAGGAAGGGTTAGAGATGGACGCCTCCGGCTACCGACGAGCGGCAGCCGGAGCTAGGTTAGGGTTTTCTTAAAGGAACGCTAGAGAGAAGAGAGAGCGTAGGAGAGAGGTTTATACAAAACTTTTCTTTCTTCGCTGGTCCAAATTAGAGTTGGGATGTTTCTATACTCTGATATGATTTTCTTTTTTTCTTTGCTGATATGATTTGTTAAACCAAGAGGCCCGATGACATGGGTATGTACGTGAGACTATTGTGATTACCGCGGAAAATAATTTATTTTTAAATCAATTCATTAATATTGATCTAAAACATCCGCTTGTGCATGCCAAATACAAAGCGTATATATTTAATTATTTATTGATGCGCATATGATATTTGATTCAAAGCAACATTTTCATTAACACAAGACTACTAGAGGAATACTTTTTTGGAAATTATCTGGCGAAATTTGAATTTAAAAGTAATTAGCAAATATATATTATACAGCATTTAGCAAAAAATAATTATGTATAACGTATTTTTATCCAATCAGGAGTAGATATATGATAGATTTATAGAGATATTTAGACGTGTATAAAGTGATGATATACACGTCAAACTTTAAATATGTGTGCTTATAAAATACATTCATGTGATAGAGAAGGGCACGTGCTTGGTTGGTTGATTAGGGAAAAGAGAAAATTAGAGGACACATCAACTTTATGTGCCCAATTTAGATAAAGAATAATGTTTTGTTATCTTGTATATTTAATCTTTAAAGACCAAAAACTGGGAGGATTTAGAGTTAATCACTTAACCCGTAATGCAAGACACGTCGAAAGTGAAAAACTCCAGCGCGAAGCTTACTATGATCCATTCTTGTTCTTTGTAAATGTCACAATCGATTCAACTAGTTCCCGTTCAGATCCTTCTAGCGATTTCGTTTCTATATTATAGTTAAACAGTTGATCTTTTTTTTGGTAACAAAACAGTTGATCATTTTGAAAACTATTTTATAAAAGAAAACTAAAATAATTTCGAGATCGACATCGCTGCACCATGCTATTCGCGTGGAATAGTTAACCTATGTGCTTTTTAACCTTTTAGTGATGAAATAGGTTGAATTCAGCATTGCCAGTGACATGTTGTATTGAGTTATTTTACATACGCGTTTAGCGATGTTATATCAGTTCAATGTGGCATAGACATAAATATACACCGGATAATTCAACTAGACACAAGTGGATATCACATATATTATCGGGTAATGTTCTTTAGCGATTTTCATAATAATAACAAATATACTGAACTTCATGTCGCATGATTAATATGCATGCCTTTCAGATACGTTAAAAGGATGATCATAATATCAACCTCATAGCTTTAATCATCGAAAAAGTGTCGGTCCATTAAAGGTTTGAAGGCCATGGTGATATAAAGAGAAGCCACCCAAATTGTAGATTGGCGACTCTTGGAGATCATAAAGAGTAACCTACGACATTTTCCTTTAACACATAATCAATAGACATCGATGATTTTAAAGTAAGAACGTCCTTTTCTCTCTTTAAAGATGATCTTCTGCACTACAGATTAAGCTCCAACATTTCTGAAAGGCTCTCGATAAACCTAATAGAACTGTAATTTAGTTATGTGATTATGGTTTGGAATTGATATATAGTACATACTTTATTTCAGAAAGTAAGTCTAAAAAATTACATTGATTCAGTTCCCTTTTTTACATTCGTTCATATATATATAAGTTATGCATGCGTTCGTTTTGATCGTATATATGTACATATTTATTCTTCTTTTTTTTTTGTGTATTTATTCTTATCTACTAAAGTAACTGAACATTATAAAGATATCGGTATTTTCTAGCTATTAGAGCCTTTTATAATTAAAAATAACAAAAAAACTTCATGTATATCTTAACAGCTTGTGGTTTTTTTTTTTTAAGCCGTGGAAAAGTTCTCAATGATTGGGGGCGTTTCGGCCTAAATTTATATTATTTCACTACTATCATCAGAACTCAAAATCTAGGTTTACTCCTAGCATAAGGTATCTATGTGATTATAATGTTCTTCATATACCACAGACTAGTTTATTGTAGAATCATTAATTTGGCGTGGATCAACTCTACAAAAAGAATACGATTTGAAAGGTTACTGGGGTTGGTTGGGATGCCAGATAAACTTAATTAAATTTGGTATAGAATGAAAATATAGGACCTACAAGGTTATTTTATTATTAAGAAATGAGAGCAACTTGATGGAATAGTGATATATTTTGACAAAAAGAATCGTTAACTTTTCTCGTTTGATATACGACGTCCATATAATTGATCTATTAATATTCTCTTATTAAAGGCTATCAACTTTCTTCTTTTCATATGAATTTGCATAGAATCTATTTTACAAATGATCGTGTCTAAATAATTATAAAATTCATCACACATATATATATATATATATATATATATATATATATATTTGCTTTTATAAAAAAATTAGCATGTCTTAATTTTTATTATATCAAAACTATCTATCATACAAGAAATTACTGTGTGAAAAGAAAACAGGTAAATGATGACATGGCAGGACCTGTGGACACCATGGACTACTCCACGTGGCAAGATTAAGTCTCTGTTGCATGCTTAGGACCCACCAATCACGAGTTATGCCGAAAAGTTTGGAGAAGCCGTTGCTGTTGGCAGTTTAGTCAAGGCCATCGACTCAATGGACAAAAATATATTTGTTTTTTCAATATATTTGTTTTTTTCTTCTCTTTTTTTTTTAAAAAAAAATTGGCCGAAAATGAAAAAAGGGTTAATTTTCTGAATGACTATTTGAGGAAGTATTAGTTTTGTAGTAAGAAAATAGAGAGAGCTATTTTTTTTGGTTATTGATTCAAATTTTCCAAGAAAAAAAGGTAAGATTTTTCTTTGACAGGGTTTTATTTATACTATGCTTTTCTTTCCATAAAGTACATAGTCCTGGAATTTACTCGTTTGGTGGTTTGCAATAAGAGTTTCTGGCATCCAAAAATGTCATGCGATAAAAATTGTCAGAAATGTAAAAAGTACCTAATGCGACCGACATTATGCTTGGTTTTCATAAAGTGCTAACTTACTGAAAAATGATCGATATGTAATTGAGATTGATGCAAGTCTAACATGAACTTATGTCTAACATATCGATAATTAATTTTCATGAGAATGTTCTAACAATCACTCAACTCATACATGAATTTAGAATCTTGACAAAAATTGTTTCAGACTTTTCTCAAAAAAGAAAAATTGTTTCAGACTTTGGTCAAGTGTAATTAGCCTAACAGATCGCTATATTAATGATCCGAGAAGAGTGGGTTAATGTAACTAGGACAATTATTTGCATATGATACTATTATGTCTCGTAGGGATCCACATGTTAGGTAGAGACACTCTCGATTCGTTACACGTGAGGTGTCGGTTCAGAAGTTTGCTTTGAACCATGCATAAATGCCCATTAAAAAAAATCATGCATAAATGCCATGCAACTTGACACATATGTTATTACCTTCTTGCAGAATCACATATATACATATGCGGGTGTTACGTATATATATATATATTTTTTTTTGAACAACAGTTGAATTATATAAGATAAAGGGTTCAGTACAAGATAGAACAATCACAAACAGAGCATTCTTCGCCAACGAATCAGCTCGAGAGTTACATACAGGGGCGGTCCTGGAAAAAGTGGGGCTCTAAACAAATGAAAAAATGGGGGCCCTTCTAACATAACTGAAATTTTAAAATTCGTGAGCAAGAATTTTTTTTTTAAGCAAAACAGAAAAAAAAAACTAATTCTCAAACAAAAAGCTAAGAAAACTGTAAATGTGGGAAGAGAAAAGATTTATTTTATGTAAGTCCCACTAAATTCTGTTGTTCGATTTTATTATTAATACATATAAATATTTTTTTAATGTTTCAAAAAAAACAAAATATTTTTTTTTAAAATAGGGGCCTTTTAATAATGGGGGCCCCAGGCCCATGTTTCAAATGGCTCTCCTCAGGGACGCCCCTGGTTACATAATCTTGAGACATGCGAAAAGAAGATGAAATCAAAAGGTGCAGATAGGAACTCGATGTCCTTGAGAACTCCATAGAGCTCCATAGGAAATGTATTCGAGTTGATAGCTCGGATGAGCTCTAAGGAGTCGGATTTTATCCAGACGTTTGGTGAAGAGAGGTGTGAAGCCGCCAGGAGCAATCCCTTGATCGCCAAAACTTCCCCCATGAGTGGTGATGACACGTATATATATATACCTGCTCCTTGGCTATCGAACTGATACATTATGATTACGTTTGTTCAAGTTACTCAAAATACGTATTGTGACGAAAAATATTGTTTTAAACACAGTACATACGTAGAACATCGGAATGCTGTTTTAGTGCATCAGATTCAAATCAGAATCTGAAAAATGATAATTAAAAGTTCCTATCAATTGTGAATCGAACAGTTTAAAAATAGTGGTCATGAGAATATTTTTTGAATAGTTTAGTCCTAACATCACGTTTTTATGAGGTTTCCTTCTTGTAGAAGTTACTAAGAACCCTATTCAGATTCTTTATATATAACTTCATAACTAAATCCTGATGCATGCATGCGCGGCGGACATAATCAGGACTCAGGAGTGGACACAATTAAATATTTCATACCAATGAAATATCATATATGGTATTCGATTAACTTGGATGGTTAATAGATTATGGATGAATATGTTTCTCGAAAAAAGGTTTTCTGCAAATCATTATTGGATGGAAACTTATGACGGAATCAAGCAGTATGAATACTTTGTACACAGAGTCTGAGGAATATCTATTAGTGATGAACTACTAACCCACGTGGCATTCAATAAAATTCAACAGCTATATATATAGGCTCCGAATGGTGACAGCGGAATTGATATTAAAAGCGGGACGGAATTAAAGTGCAGGACGGTTCAAGTGCGGTTCGTGCGGAATTAGAGTGCGGTACGGAACAATTGCAGTTTTAAGTAAAAAGTAATGCGGAATCATGTTTGATTGGTAACAATACATATTTGCGGTATTGAATGATTATTTAATAAATAAAATAATAATGATATATAATATATAATGTATTAAATTAATATAAATAATATGTCAATATAATAAATATATTTTAAAATAAAATGTCTCAAAGTGAAATGCATTTGATAAGTGCAATTTTGATAAAATAAGCGATACAAAATAATGTTTGATTGCTAAAAAATATTTTGCGGTTTTGTTAGATAAATATTAAAAATAATATGAAATACAAAATTTGGTTCCGATTCTAGGATTCTACAGATATAAGATATTAGACCTGAACTGAACCGAGAAAAGAGGTTTAGTTCGGTAAGGTTTTCTATTATGGATAAATGTGCAGATGCCTATCTATTTTTATATTTAATAAAGAAATACTATATAACAAAAAGATAGTATTTAATATTTTAATTCTCACATAAATATATACAGTGTTATCTTTTATTGTGTCATATGTATAAATAGATATAAATATTTTAATCATGTTTAAATTATAATGTAAATTTATTGCATTTGTATAATGGAAAAAAATCTCTAGCTCTAGAACAAAAAAAAACAATTATTAATAATTATGTGACAATTGTCAACGTTTTATATTTATTTCAAATATAAAAAGTGTTTTATATTTATTTCAATTATAAAAGTAACAGATCATTTCATTTGAAGTGCGTATTTGACAAAAACGCTGCTTATTAACTGATGTGCGGTTTTGAAGAGTGGTCAGGTAATTAACAAGCACTTTTGACCAAGTGCGTTTTTGCTTTTTTTGTCCTCCAATACCGCACACACCTCAGTAATATTTGTGATTGGTAAATCAAAAGCGGATTGTGTAATACCGCTTTGAAAAACGCATTTACTCTGTTACCATTCATACACTAAAGTCTATAGACTGTAGCTTAAAGAAACTAACTAATGAAAATGCTTGATGCAGTTAAAAGAAACTTTTTGTCGTATTAATAAAATTACATGTTAGGGGTTATAATTGGCTGATGCAATATTAAAGTCTTAATTCGAGCTAGCGTGATAATTTTTTGTTCGATATTCTTTTTTTTTTAAACACATTTTGAAAATCCCAATTGTACTATGTTAAAGAATATGGGTTTTCGACTGTATATCGTACTTCGTTTAGTGATTACAAAACAATGGAGACAAATTTTACCAAAAAAACACACAGTGGAGACAACGTATTTATGGAAAAAAAAGAAGATCAAAATATAGAACGGCTGATGTCTTCATACAAGAGAGAGGTAACTCTTTTTGGATAGGCCTCACGAAGAAAGTTATATTCAAGGGAAATTGAGATGTATATATGTACTTGACATATCTAAACCATTTAGGAGGGACTATATTTCCGTTACTAGATTTGGATTTAGGTTTTCTATTATACCGATACATTATTTTCTATTATACCGATACATAACAACTAGACGAAGTAACAAATTAAATAACATTTCTAACTTAATAATTTATAACAAATATCTTTGCTAAATGATAAACCTGATATCAATTAGCAATATCATTGCTAAATAGTTTTGAATTAGAACTCATGATTTCAAACACAAGTAAACTAAGAAAATAATTAACAAGTAGACTAGCATATGCAGAAAGTGTTAATTTCATAAACCATAAAATCATATCTCAACTTTATAATTTAATACATGATATCTAACTGCCAGTTTGTCTAGTTTCCTTAACATCAAGCTAATAAGAAATTTGAAACATAACAAGAAAATTTATATGTTGAAAAAAGAAATAATCGTTCATTTCATTGATAGAAACTTGTTATTATATTTATCTCGAGTACAGGAAGATTACTAATAAAAACAAATTAGGACCAGCAACAAAATAAGAATAAATATTAGAAAAGGCATATAGTGTTAATGGGAGGGGACCACGATGGCGGTTGCCGGGAACGCTGCAACGCTAAATTGAACTTAACGATCGGTGAGAACGGAAAAGCCGCTTTGTGGGGCCCACTAACCATATAGTAATCAGACCCACACTCAAATGGGTTCCAGCGTTCACACACACCACAATATCTGAATTTTCTTTTTCCTTTTTAGCTAAGTTCAAATGTTGTTAAAAAAATAAAGTTTCTTGTTTTTTTTCCTACAATAATTTGTAACTATAAATACAGACCATACCACACTTCAGCCTCTGTCTCTCTCAAGCCCACACACATACATTCTCACTCTGTTTTCACAAACTCAAATCTCATTTTCTTTCTCATTCGCAAACAATGGGTAAATTGTTTAGTTAGTTAATATTAGTACATAAACACACTTATATGTTTTACATATCCTTATCTTTTTTCTGTTCCTTTTGTTGTTTTCAGTAAGATTCATTGAAGAAAACACAAAACATGTGGACAAAGAAACAGGAAATAAATCAAATACGGATGTAACGACGGCAACTAAGAAAGTTCTTCAAGATCTTATTATCAACAATGGAGGAGGACTAATCAATTCATGGGTTGATTCCATGAGAGCTTGTTCTCCTACTCATCTCAAATCTTTGATGAAACAAAGCTCTTGGCTCGTACGTATATTAGTCAATGATTATCAAGCTCTAATTTCTGCTTATCTATGTTGGTTTTTTTTCTTATAATAAATGAAACTGTATAATTTTGCAGAAAGAACATCCATCTGCTTTAGAAATGTTCGAAGAGATTCTTCATGCTTCTGAAGGAAAACAAATCGTTATGTTTCTGGATTATGATGGCACTTTATCTCCCATTGTTGATGATCCAGATCGAGCTTTCATGTCTAAGCAGGTTCATTTCTAAAACCTAATTATATATAACAAAAAATGTACTTATTGAAAAGTGTTTTGGCTTATTCTTTTTTGGATCTGATTTTTAGATGAGAAGAACAGTGAGGAACCTAGCAAATTGTTTTCCGACTGCTATAGTTAGTGGGAGATGCAGAGAAAAGGTATATAAGTTTTCAAATAACACGATTTTATTAGTAATTATTATATATATATTGAAGCTAATTATAATAATGATGATACTTGTCAGGTTTATAATTTCGTGAAATTGACCGAGTTGTATTATGCTGGAAGTCATGGAATGGACATCAAAGGGCCAGAGCAAGGCTCCAAGTATGAGGCAGTAAGTTTTTTTTCTCTATACTTTTAACATAAATAATTCATTATATATTTTTCTCAATTTTAATTGTTATTGTATAAATTACAGGATAAATCTCTTCTTTGCCAACCAGCTACAGAGTTCCTCCCCATGATCGACGAGGTCACATTCTCCTTCATTCTTCAGTCTACTAAATTTGAATAATAGGAAGAAACGAATTTATTGTTACTAACAGTATTTTATATGTTTTGGTTCAGGTGTATCAAAGATTAATGGAGAAAACAAAATCAACTCCCGGAGCCAACGTAGAGAACAACAAGTTTTGTGTCTCTGTCCACTTCCGACGCGTCGATGAGAAAGTACAATAATATTCTTTTTCAATATTCCATTTTATGCAATAAAAATAATATTAACCAATCAGTAAATTTGTTTATATACTGACAGAACTGGAGTGATTTGGCTAATCAAGTTCGATCAGTAATGAAGGACTACCCTAAGCTCCGTCTTACCCAAGGAAGAAAAGTAAGATACTAACAATTAATTAGTTCCTACTTTTTAACGTGACTAGAGTTTATTTTCTTAATTAACGGGTTTATGTTTTGGTATAATCGTTCAGGTTTTGGAAATTCGACCTATCATTAAATGGGATAAAGGCAATGCCCTCGAATTTTTATTAGAGTCACTTGGTAAAATCTTCATCGAATAATTAATTATGAGTAATATGATTAGTGTTGAGATCAATGGTTATATTAATTAAATTAGTATTGGCTTGTGTAGGGTACGCTAATTGTACCAACGTTTTTCCCCTTTACATCGGCGATGATCGCACAGACGAAGATGCATTTAAGGTATATATATATTCACAGGAAGATTCATATTTTAAAAATATCTTTCGATGATCGAAATAAATTTGATGTTATAGATACTGAGAGAAAGAAGACAGGGTCTTGGCATTCTTGTTTCCAAATCTCCAAAGGAAACTAACGCGTCTTACTCTTTGCAAGAGCCTGATGAGGTAAATTGATATATATATAATTCGATATAAATATTAAGTTCATATTAAGTGTTTTACAAGTCAACAATTTATGTATATTGTGCACATAGCTGATACATTTTTTTTCTTTCTAACAGGTTATGGATTTCCTGCAACGGTTAGTGAAATGGAAACAACTGAGATCTGGAGCATGATTAGAGCTATAAAAAAAGAGAGATATCTTTTTAATAACTTGTTAATCCAGTTTTTTTCCTGCTCGTGGTGTACTCAATGTATCTTCACAAACAAATTTGTACTGAATGCAAATGTAAAATCTCTTTTAAAAATGTAGATCCATTCTCAAAGAAAACATTTTATATAATAATCGATCATATATGGAAATTATATACAATTTATCTCTGCGCGTGAATATATATACTTGACTTATATCTAGATGTCATCATGATTCTCAAAATAAAATGAAGCTAGTATAAGTATTATTTTCACTTCAGTTAAAATTTTAAAAGATAAGTCCACATTTCAATATTTTGTAATGATTCCCTCCCCCCCCCCCCCCCCCCCCCCCCCATATAAAATAGAAGTAACTATTCAAAGTGAAAACAAATCTAGGAGATATTGATGCATCTGGTAAAATTATTTTTGAGTTGAGTGTAAATTGTTAATAAACAGTTAAATAAATTTTTTTTTTAAATGAATTGTTGAGTTGTGTGAAAAGCCAGTTTACAGAAAAAAAATGTTGAGTTGTGTGTTTTATAGTTTAGTTTGTTCTGATAGTCAGATATAACTACATACAATTAACTAAAAAAACTGGGTTATATATTTTTTGTCTCTGCAGTTCAAATAGTAATTTTAGTTTTTATGGAGTGAACATCTCTAGTTAAGGTTTTTTGAGCAGTCTTTGTTTATATTATTGATTAAAGCCACACAGGTTTTCTCAGATTATAGAATCTTTAGATAAGCTAAGCTCATTGCATATTTGCATGGAATCTATTTGCAAAGAAGAAAGAATCCTTTCATTTACAAAAAGAAAAAGAAGGAATCCTTTTTATTTGATTACTAAAACCATAAGAATTAATGGAATATTCTATTAGGCAAAACTTGGGTGGGAAGATAGCGTCAAAGAGACTCGACCTATGATCGGATCTTTGCTGCTAAGCTTAATTTACTAAGACTTACTTATATAGTTAATTGTTTTAAGTAGAGTAAATAATTCCTAACTATATGTAACCAATTACATATTTTGGATGGAATCTTATATATTATAACTTGTCTAACTTTACGGATCCCAATAAAACTTCACCAATAAGAGAATCTCTCTGACAGCACAGCTAAATATGCTTTAAAGTCAATATCAACAATTTGTGTAACCGAGACTTCGTTCATTTTCTTTTCTGGTCACTACATGTTTTTTTTTGTTACTGAAAAACATACCGATGTAGCATATCCACAATGTCTATGCTGTCATTTCATTTACATTATAGGCAATGATTTAAGTAACTTGATCGAATTTGATTTTCCATTGTTTTCACGAAGAAAAGCTTTTGTAGATTATCTAGGTAGTCTATATCAAGATAATTTAGATTTTTAAACTACCACTCCTGAATATTTACAAGATACATTTACAAAACAAATTTATATTTATTTAATTCCTGAATTTATTGTTAGTAAGCTTTTAATAATTCCTTAATATTTGAATTGTCAGGGTCACATATCCAATGTGGTCAATTCAATACTTTGACTCATAGAGAAGATGAAAACTAAGACTTTTCAATCCTTTCCTCATATTAATGTAAACAAAAAACAACTAAGCCTAGTTAAATAATATGTTCGAAGGACCAACTTGATTGACTTCTTATATCCTATACATGGAACTAATTATAAGTGTGTATGTAGCCATGAGAGACAAGAAGAAAATCTTTTGCTAATGATTATAATATGGTAACTAGATAAATCATTATCGTTAACTAGGCTTTCATTAGGGTTTTGGTCTCACATTATTGGCTGTCTACTTTGAACAAACCATACTTCACCCGTATCCCCCGACATGCCACAAGATCATTATGAGATTTGGTGGCTCATTAATTTATCTTTAATTTTAAACTTTTAACTGTTTAACTGCGTCAAAATTATTATTGCAGTAATCATAATTTTATATGAAATGCGTATATATTTTTAACAACCCTAAGTTCTTAGGGATGTCCCCTATGCTATAGAAAATAATGAAAATTCTTAAGCCAATTGGCCCGTGAATTGTGAAGCCTGTCCAGTATTTTCCGATAGTCGACACGTTTTAAACACTAGATTTAACTAATCTATTTTCTTCCAATTTGTTTCTTGTCATTCAACTTATTCAATGAACCTCGTAGTATTTAATTTAGTTGATTACGCAAACCCTAATTTGCTTCTATTAACAAGGGGATCAGCTCTAGATCCGAATCTTTCATAGAATTGTAGCTAGGTCTCATAATGCGTCTGGAAATTGAGTCGTTCGGCAATGGTTTATAAATAAATAGATGAGCAGTTACGATAAATTTCGGACTATGCAAACTATTTCACCAAAGCAATTCAGACTTAACAGTGAAGAATAATCATGTGCATATATATGTGTATGTATAATTGGCAAACCTCACCAAAATCATGTTTATTATCTATAAACTTTTTCATGCTACATGTACAACATCATTTATTTCAACAGCGGAAAATATTTGAGACTTTGATCTTACATACTATTATGATCCACTGACAAACTTAAGCACTATTTAGCTAGTGCCTTTATTTTTTATTTTTATTTTGGAACAGTTAGTTAAAGCCTTTTTTTTTCTCTCTCTCTTATTAGCTTAACAATTTTTCCTATTGGGTTAGGGTTTACACGTAAGGAGAAAGACATACTTAATATTATTAACGCATGACTCTAAACAATAATTGTTGAAAAGAGAAAAAGTTACGAGTGACGAGTTGGAATCCACCAGAAAAGGTGAGAGAGATTCTCTATAATTTCACTTTTCTAACTTTAGTTTCTCAACTGTGTCCGTTTAAAGAAATATTTTTTAACATTACAGATAAAATAATAATAAAAAGAAAACATATTTCATCCTCCAATTATTGGCCGACTAAAATTTATAAATCTTAGACGCACAATAATAGGAGCGTTCGACCAATTATTGTTCGCAGTAAGTTTCCAAGTTCGTAGGCCATAGGTCAATTTTAAGAGATTCATTAATTCGTGAAAGTATGAAAATAGTAGCAAAAAGATGTATTACTAATAATGCATGTCTTCTTTGAAATTTTGGTTGGCACACCAAGTGAATGCAAGCGTATTCAAGTTGAAGTGCTTTAATCATAAAGATGAAACGCATTACGATTTACTCAATTTGTAATTAGTTTTGAAAAATATATTGTAGTTTTAAAATATATGAACATAGAAATTTAAATACAAACGCGAATAACAAAACATTAACTTTGGTTATTATTGGGCGTCTGTTATTAAGTGTCAACTTCTTACTAATAAAAAAAAATTTTAATTGAACCAAGTTGCTTTGGTCTAGTGGTATAGGAGCTCCAGCTGGAGTGCCCGCCCCTGGGTTCGAGCCTTGGCCACTGCAGAATTTACATATGGGCTGCAGCATCCGAGACCGAAGACCGTTACACGGTGAGCCACATGGTGACGCCCTGGCAGCGTCCTTGCTCACTTCGGTCTCTAGTCTGGACCACCTCGGTGGGGCCAGGATACTCGGTTAGCAAAAAAAAAAAAAAAAAAAAAAAAAAAAAAAAAAAAAATTTAATTTCACAAAAATGCTTAAAACTTAAAGTAACAAAAACACACCCTGATTCCTGAAAATGATGTGTGAATATTAGACTGGAGTTGGGTTATCAAAAAAAAAACAAATTAGACTGGAGTTATTTATATGTAAAAAACAACTAACTAAGGATATAAAATTTAGATGAATGAAGCCCTTCAATTAACAAATTAAGACCAGCAAGACTAGCGTACTATCTGTTATTATTATACCTCATTTGATGTCTCCACACTGTAAAAGAAATATTAATATTTGTCAAATAAAAATGCCCAGGGACAGTTCACATGACCAAGATTCCTTTTTTGTGGATCATCTTAAGGTGTTTTTATGAATGACTTTGCAACACGTATTCTCTGAATTATGTTCATCATTAAGCATGTGGCATGCCACATCTGTTTTTTTCTAATGAATTACGAAGCATGCGGCATGCTACATCTGTTAATGTATAGTTGTATAGGAAGTTCCAAACTCTTTGGTGGCATGTGGAAGCATGTGACTCAGATGCCCTCATTATAGGGAGCAAAACTTGTGTGTCGATCTTTTACTTAACAATCCTCCCTGACACCTTCTTAAAGATATGAGGAAATTTTGTTGTGGTGTTAATTAAAATTTTTTGTTTAGGAATTCTAAACGATTTTAGTGGATGATTGATGGGATTTTAACTAAATAAATCAAATAAGAAATCAGTATTTATTTAGGGAATGTGGCCAAGGTAGAAAGTACAAGAACTGAAGAATCATATAAAGAAACACAAATCAAGAGATTGCTAACAGAGCCATGGGTTCCAACGAGACCATGTGTAATCGTAGGAGAGAATTTTGTATTGGTCTTTATAATTTTCCAGGCTTTTAACCGGTATCAGAAACCTCTTGTCTCCAACTCCAACTGGGTCTAGAAAAACTGTTTTTGAGTAAAATAGTATGAATAACAAAAGAAATGTGAAGTGGCTGTTAATGTTTTAAATTTTTTTTTGACAAGATGAGTATGAATATCATCCCACATAAGAAGTTTCTAGGTAAGTATCATATGGATCTGTTTTTATTTTAGATTCAAAGTTAATTCGACTGTCCAAATAAAGCTTATTATTTGCATGAAACTTTTAGTAAAATAGAAGAATCTTTAGTAAAATAGAAGAACCTTTAGTAAAAAGGAGCAAGTAGAAGAAAATTTGTCCTTTTAAACATACAAACTTGAATTTGCATTCTCCAGTAAGTGGGCTGACATTTATTCGGCCTTTATTTATAGGCTTTCAGTTTACATATATATGGGCTTGTCTTGTTTTCCTTAGTAAAAAGAAATACGAATTGGGAAACAAAATGTAAAATATAAATTATTAAAATTAATTTTCTTATATTAAATTCATAATCCAACATATTCCAATATTTTATTTAGATGAATAAAGTGCCAATATTTTTTGCCAGTGATCGGTGTAAATGGCAAATTTGCCTCACCTGTTGGTATTCACTATTCAGGTATTTGGCTAACTGATCCGTTCTCAAATCCACAACGGAACCATACACTGCCCTTGGTTAGGGTTTTGATCAGGTTTAATCCAGAGGCTGAAACAGGAGCCAGGAGGGAAGAGGATGATTGGCGAGCTGTTAGCAGACGTGAAGGAAATTTTAAGTGGTTTTAAGGTGAGCTTAGAGGATAACGAAAAAACTGCAACGTTGTCCACCAACAAACAACAATTTCCACTCTTTATCAACTTGAGCAGTGGCGGACCAGACACATCAGGAAGCGTGAAAATCAGTCCAGTTTGACCAGTAACTTACGAGATCAAGCTATATATACCCCTTTAACGGGTTCTTGCAATAACATAATCATCAAGCCAAACCAGTGCCTTTAATCTATTTCGAGACAAGAGAGAAATCACTTGTCCTGTCTTTTTCATCACACTGAAGCTCGAACAGCAACATTCTCTCACTAACTGCAACATCATACAAATAATGATCTTGATGGACTCGCTCATGTCGGGAATCCTAACCTTTGATAACGCTCATCCGATTAGATTAGGAAAACAAATACTCTAAATTTGTTAAAGTTGTTCTTCTCTAGTATTTTAAACTCAAGACCAAACACAGACAGAAAAATAAACTGGCTTAGTGTCACGCTAAACTATTTTTAAAAAAAAACACCAACTTTTCAGGGAATTATGTAACAGATTTATATGAATGCATAATCCTCTCGTTGATGTTGCCAATGATTTTAAAACTACGGATTGATTCAAAATAGTTATATATATATGTAAAAGCACAGTCACAATTGATTCAAGACAATATTATTGAAGAACGCAATAAAAGGTATGAACTGGGAACCCTAAGCACATCATTAGACCATTCAACATTTCCCCAAACTTGACCATCTTGGCGCTTTTCAAGCGCAACTAACGCACAGCAAATAGTCTTATTTTGACAATGAGGACCACGCCGCGCAAACTTGTCCCACAAGACTATGAGTTTCCCATTGAGGTTAACTGTTTCAATCAAACCACGACGACAACTCTTATTCAGTGAAGACAAACCCTTGACCGGTTTCCACTCTTTACACTCACTATCGTACCACATGCAACTTTTCCTACCACAAGAGTATAATAGATTACCTATCGCACACCTACTATCACCCACGAGTGCTTTTGCTGCAACGTTCCATTCACGTTTTTTCGGATCATAAACTGAGTCTTTTTCGTCGTTGCTCCTAACGTAAATCTTTCCTTGGAAAATCTGTAATTTTCTTATGACTCTAGAAAAGCGTAGCTCGGTTCCAGGGTCAGGTAAAGGTTCCCATGTTTGAGTCTTCGTATCGAAAACCTCACCCCAACAATCATTTGCCGTGCAACCTCCCACTACGTATATCTTACCATCTAGGACGCACGCACCAGGATTCGATCGAGGTACGGTCAAATTGGGAGCTTTACGCCATAGAAGATTCTCTATATTGCGGACAATCATGACTGGGGAAGGATGATAGAATTGTCTAAGTGCATAGACTTGTGAACCAACCGTAAGCATTATCGATGGTGCTTTAGGAGCATAGATAGAGGGCACTTGTGCCAAGGTAGACTTCTTCGTCTCCAGGTTTATCAAGAGGGTGAACCAATATGAGGGACGAGGACGGTCAGGAAGCTGTAAGCAGATATGAAAGGAGGATTCATTTGTTTTGTGGTAAAATCGCGCATGGTTGAGCTCAATGGATAATATGAGAGAGCGAAAGGTTTTGGAGACTAGGGAGAGTTTAGGGTAGTACGATTTCGATACGCGTGCTAAGCAGTTCAGAATGATTACATCTGGAAGCGACAAAAACGATGGATGAGATGGTTCCTCCTGTTTCTTCTTTTTGCACGGTGGTTCCACTTCCAAATTCATAGCCGCAGAGACGGCGTACGTCTTGAACACACGAGGTTTTCAACTTTTCATTAGTAGTTAGGGCAAAACACGATTAGTTAGGGAGTATATATTCGCTTTTGATTTAATAATATATTGAGTCAACCAAAAAAAAAACATAAAAGAATTACGAAAAGGAACTTGGTCGCCAAGTAAATATATTTATTTTCTTTTGGCTTCTGACCAAATAAAAAGATACCACAGGAGGATTACTACTTTACTAGGTCTAAGCTTTGGATATGACTTGGAAACAAAAAATCTAGAAGAAAAAATACAATGTTTGTTGCTCGCCGTCTTCATCTTTCCTGCAAATATGGTGCTGCAAATATTCTCAGAGGGTTAGTTGTATTCTTAAAACCCTAATATCTATCGCTTTGCTTTGGATCAAATTGACTTCAAAGCCGTGATTCATCTTCAATATTAAAAAAAAAATGTAGGAAAAGGGTTCAATCATTCAATTACAGTAAATCAACAAAACGGAGCAGTGGAAAGACATATGTTAACCCTCAGCTGCTTATAGGAACTCAAACTTATCCACGCTCACGTCTTCGTTATGCTGCTGTATTTAGCTTTTAAAGCTTTTCGTTGCTTTCATTTGTTTTTGAATTATTTAGATCTATTCTCTGTTAATAAAAAAAAACTATTCGATGCTATATGTTTCCTTTTACTTCAGCCAGCTCTTGTGCTTGGGTTTACTGGATTCATCGGGTTTCTTCATTACAACGACGAAAGGAGAGCTGTTCCTAAAGGTATATATATAGAGATATTTTTTCATTGGAACGATAGAGAGTTTTCAACTTCTTTTCTGCTTCTACAGGTATAACAAGCAGCAATAGCGGTTGTGGTTGTGGTTCTAATACAACTGTCAAAGGTCCGATCATCGGAGGTCCATTCACGCTTATGAGTACACAAAACAAGATTGTCACTGAGAAAGAGTTTTGTGGTCAATGGGTTCTGCTCTACTTTGGATACTCGTTTTCCCCCGATGTTGGACCCGAGCAGTTGAAAATGATGTCCACAGCAGTTCATCGACTAGGTTTGACTCAAATCAAAGCTCGAGCTATTTTCATCAGTTTATATGAATATGATCTTTTAGCTACTAATCATGTCTTGTCTTGATGGAAACAGAGTCTAATCATGACCAGAAGATTCTCCCTGTCTTTGTCACTCTTGACCCTCTACGAGATACACCTTTTCATCTCCATGCCTACTTGAAAGGTCCTCCGTTATATTCCAGCTACTTATAATCTCTCTAACGTTGCGTTGCTTATAATTTTTATTTATTTACAGAATTTGACAGTAGGATACTTGGACTGACTGGATCTGCAAGTGCAATTAGGCAAATGGCGCAAGAGTATCGTGTTTATTTCAAGAAGGTCCAAGAAGATGGTGACGATTATCTCGTTGGTACTTGTCACAACATGTAAGGAACCTTACTCCAATATTCATAATCAAAATCTTTTTGCTCATAAGAAGAAAAAAAAAGAGTGCTAAAATGTTGATATGTTGGGTGTATAGGTACTTGTTGAATCCGAAGATGGAGGTTGTCAGATGCTTTGGGGTTGAGTATAATCCAGCTGACCTCTCACGAGAGGTTCTTAAAGAAGTTACTTCCGTTTCATAGTGACACATTTTGAGAAAACCCAAAGAGAGCTGTTCACAGAAAGAAACCTCTAAAATATTTTGAATATTTTGGTCGGTCGAACTTTTGTTGTCTCCGTTTCTCTAGAGAATAACGATTTTTTAATGGTTACTGATTTAGTGTCTTTTATAAGTTTTAATAAATTAATATGAAGTTTTACTAAATTAATTGATAAACAAATTAGAAGTTTAGAACGTTGACCATATACCATGAAAGATAATTTAACATACATTAATACAAATGTAGAATATAGTTAGAAATTTTAAAACAACATTAAAGAGTAAAGACTTCAGATTATAGAACATTTACCGAAAAACTCAATATTTTTCGTACAAGTTTACACATAAATTTTGAAAAAAATAAAAATTATGACGATATTTGTTTAATTCATAGTTGCATCATGCACTAATATATGATGATGGTCAAAGAGGTTTGAAACTTTTGTTGTCTACGTTTTCTCTACAAAATAGAGATTTTGTAGTGGCTAGTCCAATAATTTATTGACTATATGAAGTTTTACTTAATTAATTGAGAAAAATTAGAACGGTGTCCATGTACCATGAAACATAATTTAACATAATTAATACAAATATAGAATGTGATTAGAAATTTTAAAACAACACTGAAGTATATGTTTCAGAATATAAAGTATTTACAGAAAACTCAATATTTTCATAGGTTTTACACATAGATTTTGAAAAAAATTCAAAAATATGAAAAATATTGTTTTAAGTCATAGTTGCATCCTGAAATAATATATGATGATGTCGAAAGACGTTTGGAACCTTTGTTATCTCTGTTTCTCTAGAAAAAAATAACAATTTTAGAGTGGTTAGTCAACTGATTTAATGACTGTAAGAAGTTTTACTAAATTAGTTGATAAAAAATTAGAAGCTTACTCATTTACCATGAAAGAGAGTTTAACATAAATTAATACAAATATAGAATGTGATTAGAATTTTTAAAATGACATTGAAGAGTATAAGTTTTAAATATAGAGTATTACCGAAAACTCAATATTTTCGTAAGGGTCTACACATAGATTTTGAGAAAAATTCAAAAAATATGACTATATTGTTTTAATGCATAATTTCATCACGCACTAACATATGATGATGGTCAAAGAGTTTTGGAACCTTTGTTGCCTCTGTTTCTCTAGAGAATATAGATTTTATAGTGGTTAGTCCATTGATCTAGTGAATGTATTTAGTTTTACTAAATTAATTGATAAAAAACTAGAATGGTACACATGTACCATGAAAGATAGTTTAACATAATTAATACAAATGTAGAAAGTGGTTATAAATTTTAAAACAACATTGAAGAGTATAGGCTTCAGAATATAGATCATTTACGGAAAAATCTTTTTCGTAGGGGTTTACACATTTGGAGAAAAATTCAAAAACATGACAATATTGTTTTAATGTATAGTTGTATCCTGAACTATTTTATGATGATGGTCAAAGAGGTTTGTGACATTTGTTGTCTCCGTTTCTTTAGAGAATAACAATTTTATAGTGGTTAGTCCACTGATTTAGTGAGTGTATGAAATTTTACTAAATTAATTGATAAAGAATTAGAATGTTACCCATGTACCATAAAAAAGTGTTTAACCTAAATTATTATAAATTTAGAATGTGGTTAGAATTATTAAAACGACACTGAAGAGTATAGGCTTCAAAATATAGAGCATTTACCGAAAACTCAATATATTTGTAGGCTTTGACACATAGATTATGAGAAAAAAAAATAAAAAAAAATGAAAATTTTGTTTTAATGAATAGTTGCATCTTGAACTAACATACAATGATGTCCAAAGAGGTTTGAAACCTTTGTTATATATATTTCTCTAGAGAATAATGAATTTCTAGTGGTTAGCCCACTAATTTAATGAGTGTCTGAACTTTTACTATATTAATTGATAAAAAATTAGAATGTTATTCATCTATCATAAATGAGAGTTTAAGATTAATTAATAAAAATATAGAATGTGGTTAGGAACTAAAAAAAAATTGAAGGTAGGCTTTAGAAAATAGAGCATTTAACGAAAAACTCAATATTTTCGTAGGGGTTTACCCATAGATTTTTAGAAAAACTAAAAATATGTTTTAATGCATAGTTGCATCCTGCAATATCATATAATGATGGTCAAAGAAGTTTGAACTTTTGTTGTCTCTGTTTCATGGCAATTTTATATTGGTTAGTCCACCAATTTATTGAGTGTATGAAGTTTTACTAAATTAATTGATAAAAAAAAATTAAAACGGTACCCATGTACCATGAAAGAGAGTTTAACATAACTAATACAAATTTAGAATTTGATTAGAAATTTTAAAACAACAGCGAAGAGTATATGCTTCAGAATATAAAGCATTTACTGAAAAACTCAATATTTTCGTAGGGGGTTACACATAAATTTTGAAAAAATATTCAAAAATATGAAAATATTATTTTAATACATAGTTGTATCCTGCACTAACATATGATGATGATCAAAGATGTTTGAAACCTCTCTTGTCTCCGTTTCTCAAGAGAATAGTGATTTTTGTAGTGATTATTCCACTGATTTAGTGAGTGCATGAAGTTATTATAAATTAACTGATAAAAAAATTAGAACGTTGCTCATGTACCATGAAAGATAGTTTAACATACATTAATACAAATGTAGAATGTGTTTAGAAATTTTAAAACAACAGTGAAGATGACATGCTTCAGAATATAGAGCATTTCTCGAAAAACTCAATATTTTCGAAGAGGTTAAAACATAGATTTTGATAAAAATTCAAAAAAAAAGAAAATATTGTTTTAATGCATAGTTGCATCCTGTACTATTATGTGATGATGGTCAAAGAGGTTTGTGACCTTTGTTGTCTTCGTTTCTCTAGGTAATATCTATTTTATATTGGTTAGTCTACTGATTTAGTGAGTGTATGAAGTTTTATTAAATTAATTGATAAAGAATTAAAATGTTACCCATGTATCATTAAAGAGAGTTTAACCTAAATAAATATAAATTTGAATGTGGTTAGAATTCTTAAAAGGACACTGAAGAGTTTTTTTTTTTTTTTTTTGGAACTCATATTTTATAAATTGCAAATTAAAGTCTGGTAGTTGGGAGTTGAATTACTCCATCAACCACATCGGTTTCAGCTGCCATCAAAGCAGACTTAGCTAACATATCCGCTTGACCATTTTTCTCTCGAGAGATCCAAGAGAAAGAAACAAATTCAAACACAGAAGCAAAGGAGAGAATGTCTGCGACAATCCCGTAGATCACCGGCGAACATGCGTTCGAGTTTACAGCTCTAATCAGTTCCGTTGAATCTGACTCAAAAGCTACACACTTCAGTTCTTCGTGGGCTCCTTCTTTAATAGCTGCTAACAGCGCTAGGGCTTCTGCCATAAGAGGGGAGCTTACATAGTCCTCGGTTGACTTGAACAGCTTCATGTTTGTTGGCAAATGGATGACCCATCCCAAACCCGCTGAAGAGCCTCCAAGATTCCAAGCCGCGTCCGATCTGATGACTATCGTTCCGGGAGGGCTCTGTTTCTTCTGGTTCCTCTGGTTTCGAGCAATCGAGGGAGCTGGATCCTCCTTTAGTCTCGATCCCCATTCTCGCGCCAATGCGATCGCTATCAAGACCGTATCCTCCGGCGTACCCGAATGACCTTCAAACACGAATTTGTTTCGCGCTTTCCACATATTCCAAATGATCCAGAGGCCAAGGGTCTCACTTGTTACTCCCGACAGGGGAAGGCAAGTTCTGGTACGAATTGATGTCCAGTTCTCAGCTAAATCTACCATTCCGCTACTCTCCAGTGTCGTCACAAAAGGCGCTATACTCCAAGCCTGTTGCGCGAAAGGACAGTGCAAAAATAGATGAGTGATAGATTCAAGTCCTCCACACCGTTTGCAGAGAGGGTCCACTGGTATATGTCTCTCAAGTAACCGCTCTCCCACCGGCAAAGCTTTCTTCAGTAGCTTCCAAGCAAACATCTTGACTTTTGGGGCAACATCTAGGTTCCAAACGTTCTTTTTCCAGTCAAAATTTGTACCAGGAACTAGCTCGTCTCTGTTTTGGTTCCTGTCTACAGCTGCATAATAACCGGACTTAACTGAGTACTCTCCCGTACGTGTTCCTAGCTAAGCCATTTTATCTGGAGCCCCCGCTTGACTTGGTTTTAGTCGTTGAATCACCTCTTCATAATCCGGGAGAAGCACACGTATTTTCTGCAGGTCCCATTCGCAGGATTCCTCTTTCATCAGGGAAGAGACCCTGAGGTCTACACAATCTTGGCGTACAGGTCCCATCGGCCGGACACTGAAGAGTATAGACTTCAAAATATAGAACATTTACCTAAAACACAATAAATTCGTAGAGTTTTACACATAGATTTTTAGAAAAAAAATAAAAAATATGAAAATATTGTTTTAATGCATATTTGCATCCTGAACTAACATACAATGATGTCCAAAGAGGTTTGAAACCTTTGTTATTTCCATTTCTCTAGAGAATACTGATTTTATAGTGTTTAGTCTACTCATTTAATGAGTGTATGAAGTTTTTCTAAATTAATTGATAAAAATTAGAATGTTACATATCTATCCTCAAAGAGAGTTTAAGATTCATTAATAAAAATGTAGAATGTGGTTAAAAACTTAAATAAAAACACTGAAGAGTGTAGGCTTCAGAATATTGAGCATTTAATGAAAAACAATATTTTTCGTCGGGGTTTACACATATATTTTAAGAAAAATTAAAAAATATGAAAATATTATTTTAATGCATAGTTTCATCCTGCAATATCGTATAATGATGGTCAAAGAAGTTTGAAACATTTGTTGTCTCTGTTTCATAGCGATTTTATAGTGTTTAGTCTACTAATTTATTGAGTGTATGAAGTTTTACTAAATTAATTGATAAAAAAATTAGAATGTTACCCATGTACCATGAAGGAGAGTTTAACCTAAATTATTATAAATTTAGAATGTGGTTAGAATTATTAAAACGACACTGAAAAGTATAAACTTCAAAATATAGAGCATTTATCAAAAACTCAATATATTTGTAGTGTTTAACACATATATTTTTAGAAAAAAAAAATATGAAAATATTTTTTTAATGCATAGTTGCATCTTGAACTAACATACAATGATGTCCAAAGAGGTTTGAAACCTTTGTTATATCTATTTCTCTAGAGAATAATGAATTTATAGTGGTTAGCCCACTAATTTAATGAGTGTCTGAACTTTTACTATGTTAATTGATAAAAAAAATTAGAATGTTACCCATCTATCATGAAAGAGAGTTTAATATTAATTAATAAAAATGTAGAATGTGGTTAGAAACTTAAAAAAAAAATACGGAAGAGTGTAGGCTTTAGAAAATAGAGCATTTAACGAAAAACTCAATATTTTCGTAGGGATTTACACATAGATTTTGAGAAAAAATAAAAATATTATTTTAATGCATAGTTTCATCCTGCAATATCATATAATGATGGTCAAAGAAGTTTGAAACTTTTGTTGTCTCCGTTTCATAGCAATATTATAGTGGTTAGTCCACTAATTTATTATGTGTATAAAGTTTTACTAAATTAATTGATAAAATAATTAGAACGGTACCCATGTACCATGAAAGAGAGTTTAACATAACTAATAAAAATTTAGAATGTGATTAGAAATTTTAAAACAATAGTGAAGAGTATATGCTTTAGAATATAAAACATTTACCGAAAAACTCAATATTTTCGTAAGGGTTGCAAATAGATTTTGAGAAATATTCAAAAATACAAAAATATTGTTTTAATACATAGTTTTATCCTGCACTAACATATGATGATGATCAAAGATGTTTGAAACCTCTCTTGAATTCTTTTCTCAATAGAATAGTGATTTTATAGTGATTATTCCACTGATTTAGTGAGTGCATGAAGTTATTATAAATTAATTGATAAAAAAATTAGAACGTTGCTCATGTACCATAAAAGATAGTTTAACATATATTAATTCAAATGTTGAATGTGTTTAGAAATTTTTAAACAACAGTGAAGATGACATTCTTCAGAACATAGAGCATTTCTCGAAAAACTCAATATTTTCGAAAGGGTTAACATATAGATTTTGAGAAAAATTCAAAAAATATGAAAATATTGTTTTAATGCGTAGTTTCATCCTGTACTATTATATTATGATGGTCAAAAAGATTTGTGATTTTTGTTGTCTCTGTTTCTCTAAAGAATAGCGATTTTATAGTGATTATTCCACTGATTTAGTGAGTGCATGAAGGTTTTATAAATTAATTGATAAAAAAAATTAGAATGTTGCTCATGTACCATGAAAGGTAGTTTGACATACATTAATACAAATGTAGAATGTGTTTAGAAATTTTAAAACAACAGTGAAGAGGATAAACTTCAGAATATAAAGCATTTCTCGAAAATTCAATATTTTCAAAGGGGTTAATACATAGATTTTGAAAAAAATATAAAAAATAAAAAATATTGTTTTAATGCATATGCCTCATGTACTATTATATGATGATGGTCAAAGAGGTTTGTGACCTTTGTTGTCTCCGTTTCTCCAGAAAACATCGATTTTATATTGGTTAGTCTACCGATTTAGTGAGTGTATGAAGTTTTACTAAATTAATTGATAAAGAATCAGAATGTTACCCATGTATCATGAAAGAGAGTTTAACCTAAATTAATATAAATTTAGAATGTGGTTAGAATTTTTAAAACGACACTGAAGAGTATAGCCTTCAAAATATAAAGCATTTACCTAAAACTCAATAAATTCGTAGAATCTAACACATAGATTTTTAGAAAAAAATAAAAAGTATAAAAATATTGTTTTAATGCATAGTTGCATCCTGAACTAACATACAATGATGTCCAAAGAGGTTTGGAACCTTTGTTATCTCCATTTCTCTATAGAATAATGATTTTATAGTGTTTAGTCTACTGATTTAATGAGTGTATGAAGTTTTCCTAAATTAATTGATAAAAAAATAGAATGTTACCTATCTATCATGAAAGAGAGTTTAAGATTCATTAATAAAAATATAGGACGTGGTTAGAAACTTAAAAAAAATACTGAAGAGTGTAGGCTTCAGAATATTGAGTATTTAACGAAAAACTTAATATTTTCGTAGGGGTACACATAGATTTTGAAAAAAATTAAAAAATATGATAATATTGTTTCAATGCATAGTTGCATCCTGAAATATAATATAATGATGGTCAAAGAAATTTGAAACATTTGTTGTCTATGTTTCATAGCGATTTTATAGTGTTTAGTCCACTAATTTATTGAGTGTATGAAGTTTTACAAAATTTATTGATAAAAAAATTAGAACGGTACTCATGTACCATGAAAGAGAGTTTAACATAATTAATACAAATTTAGAATGTGATTAAAAAATTTTAAACAACACTGAAGAGTATATGCTTCAGAATATATATCATTTACCAAAAAACTCAATATTTTCGTAGGGGTTATACATAGATTTTGAGAAAATTTGAAAAATATGAATTGTTTTTAATGCATAATTGCATCTTTCAATAACATACGATGATGGTAAAAGTTGTTTGATACCTCTCTTGTCTCGGTTTCATAGATATTTTATAGTGGTAAGTCCACTAATTTAATGAATGTGTGAAGTTTTAATAAATTTAATGATAAAAAATTAGAATGCTGCTCATGTACCATGAAAGATAGTTTAACATACATTAAGATAAATTTAGAATGTGTTTAGAAATTTTAAAACAACATTGAAAAGTATAGGCTTCAGAATATAGAGCATTTATCGAAAAGCTCATTATTTTCGTAGGGGGTTTACATATAGATTTTGAGAAATATTCTTAAAATATGAAAATATTGTTTTAATGCATAGTTGCATCGTGCACTAACATATGATGATGGTCAAAGATGTTTGAAACCTCTCTTGTCTCCGTTTCTCAAGAGAATAGTGATTTTATAGTTGTTATTCCATTGATTTAGTGAGTGCATGAAGTTTTTATAAATGAATTGATAAAAAAATTAGAATGTTGCTCATGTACCATGACAGAGAGTTTAACATACATTAATACAAATGTAGAATATGTTTAGAAATTTTAAAACAACAGTGAAGAGGATATACTTCAGAATATAGAGCATTTCTCGAAAAACTCAATATTTTCGTAGGGATTAACACAAAGATTTAAAAAAAAAAATTTAAAATATGAAAATATTGTTTTAATGCATAGTTGCATTATGTACTATTATATGATGATGGCCAAAGAGGTTTAACATAATTAATACAAATGTACTCTGTTTCTCTAGAGTATAACAATTTTATAGTGGTTAGTTCACTGATTTAGGGAGTTTTACTAAATTAATTGATAAAAAATTAGAACGATGTCCATGAATTATGAAAGGGAATTTAACATACATTAATAGAAATTTAATGTGATTAAAATTTTTGAAACAGCTCCAAGGAGTATAGGCTTCAGTATATAGATTATTTGCCGAAAAACTCTATATTTTCGCAAGGGTTTAACATATAGATTTTAAGAAAAATTCAAAAATATGACAATATTAATTTAATGCATAGTTGCATTCTGCACTAACTTACGATGATGGTCAAAGAGGTTTGGAACATTTGTTATCTTCGTTTCTCTGGAGAATAACAATTTTATAGTTGTTAGTGCACTGATTTAGTGAGTATATAAAATTTTATTAATTTAATAGATAAAAAAATTAGAACGATATCCACGTACCAGATAAGAAAGTTTAACATATATTAATATAAATGTATAATGTAGTTAGAAATTTTAAAACAACACGAAAGATGATTCTTATTTTCTGACCAAACTCTGCGTCCATCCAAATCTACACAAACCATTATTCTATATATCAATATATGTAATTTGCAAAGAAATCAGGAGAAAACAAATAAATAGCAATGGTCACGTACATGTTTATTCACCTTTGTTTTTTATCTAATGTTGCAACTGCTCAATGAAAATTTGAAAAGTATCAAATAGTATTATTTTAGTTTTTTTTTCTAACAAATAGTATTATTTTAGTTATAGGATGACATCTAATTACCTATTCTTGAATCTGGTCCAAGCTAACTGACCTAATTATGACATCATGTAATAGATTAGCAGATAATAAATTGAACAGCCCATATGCTTTTAATCACTGTTTCCCTAACCTCATAATATTTTTTTCATATTAATGTTGTAAATATATTGCAAAGAACAATGGGAGCAAAAAAATTGCAGTTTACATATTTAAAAATCTTATTAGATGACTGTTTACTTTTATAACTTTTACTTTCATGTATACATACCCACAAATAACAAAGAAAGGTAAATAGCAAGATATAGAAGCTTTGTTCTACAAAAAAATGAATATTGAAGATAAGTTGAATACCATCGTGATCGAAACCAGGAAATCTACAATCAAACTAAATTTGACTATCACCAAAATGTATAATTTAATAGAAACCAAACCTTAGATACATGTATATAATATATAGAGTAGACAATAGTGGATGGTGGTGGTGGAACCACTTAATACGATTTCACCTTCCCTATATATCTCCCACAGAAAAACAAAATACAATGATTAAAAAATCGTGTCAAACCAAATGTCTTTTTTTTTTCAAGTGTCAAACCAAATGTCCTAACTCGAGTATCTATTCTCATCGGAATCACTTCTTACGTTTTCTCTCACTAAATTCATACCTAAAGAGTTTTGTAATTTTTGTTTGGCCAGAAGAAGATGGAGTCTGGTAATAGTAGTAGCATGCAATCTTCAAGCGGAGGAGGAGGAGGAGGAGAAGAATACGATTCTCGCGCCGGTGATCAATCCATCTCAGCCTTCTTCGACCACCACAACCACCACGTGGTATCTTTACCTCGGCCACAACAAAACCACATCAACCCCCTTCACTTCGACCACAACAACTCTCTATTACAACAAAATTACTTCAATAGTAACAGCAACGGTACCTTCTTGCCCGTAAACCAACAATCCGACCCGGTTACTCAACCTGAACTCCGAACCTTCACCACCACGTCATCAGTTCCTCCTAACAACGTAGGAGTAACCAAGAAAACCAAGAAAAGATCTCGAGCATCAAGGCGAGCACCAACGACGGTTCTAAAGACGGATACTTCGAATTTCCGAGCGATGGTTCAAGAGTTCACAGGGATCCCATCTCCGCCGCTATTCAACAACAACTCCGTCGTGAACACCACGCGCCTCAAGACATTCCTCGGCTTGTCTTCTTCATCGCCAAACTCTTACTACAACAGCAGCAACAACAACATCTTGTTACAACCTTTCGCTCAAAAACTCCTCCCAACGTCTCCTCTCCTCTCCGGATCACAGATTCAGCAATATCAAAACCCTAACAACAGCTTTGAGGATATGAATCTACAGTCTCTTCTTCAAACTCAGATTTCAAACCCTAGAAGCAATATTCAGTTTGGTCTTGGTATGTTGCAGAGTCAATCTATTACTCCTCAGACGACGACCACAGTGGCTAACGGGAACAAAACCACTGGTGAAAATGGTGGTTACGGTGTTTCTGATCATGATCATAATAATGACAATACTTGGTTATGTTCATCTTCCGACCAAAGAACATAGAAGTGTTTATAACTTTATATATACACATTGTCCGAATTCCGGAATATCCAAGCTAATCTCTTGGCATATGCTTATTCATTTCAACAAATTAAAGATAGCATGTGTAGGATAATTAAGTTACTAGTTTATGATTCTATATATGTTCGTATGATTAAACACTTTTTGAATAATTATTTTTAATTTTAGGGTTCTTTCAAAATTAGTTAATCCATGCTTCTTATTTTGTTTTATCTTAGTTTTCCATAGTACCTCTTGGTAAGTATTTGTTTGTAGTTGGATTACATTTAAATCACACTTTCTTTATATATTCTTATTTAATTCTTATAATAGAGTGAATGATGGCGAAATTTATGGAATTTTCTACGGCCGCTGGATTATGGAATATATAATTATATAGTAGTATAGCTTTTTTATAGTCGTGGTGATTTGAAATTTGATAAATACTGTTCTCCCATGTGCTTAGTTTTTCTTTGGTGTCTTCTTTCGCATCATTAACATTTATTAAGAGTCAAGTTCCCATTATGATATGTAATTCCGTTTGATATTTTATTTCAACAGAATTTACCATCTCATTCTTACCAGTTACCTACCGGTAGATTTGAAATTTGATAAATTCCAAGTAGAATAAATTGAATGCAAAAGGGAATGTACAGTATATGCTGATAACCAAATATAAAGTGATAAAGTTCTTACTTATTTTTTCTTCCATCTCTCTAATTAAATTTTTTTCATTAAAGAAACCAAGATTATTCAGCTTTATAACTTTCAACTCTCTAATCTTTAGTAACACTTCAGAGATATGTTACTTTTTGTTAGGTGATTTTTCAACGATGTCATTAGCTACTGTATATAACTCTTTACAAAAACTAACAAACTCTTCTTTTTCACCATAAAAGTTGATGGTCGTAAAACAAATCATGAGATTTTATGAGAATATCTTTTGCTTGTTCATGTGTACAAAAGTTCAAACGATTTTTATTTTCTGTCCATGGACCAGTTACACTAATAAGTTATCAATGTGCGGGACATAACCTACATACATCACTTACATTATAGTACATAGAAACTGACCACAATCTGTGTATCTCTATCTAAAAGGAATATATGATGATGATGATTATTATTATGGTGGTGGTTACGGTGGACCATGATACTCAGCTATTGTCGCACTAATAGATTTTCTACATCTTCATATGAACGGATCATGCCAATATTCGATGTCATATTTCATTGATAAGCCACTGGAAATATGGGCATCATGTTACTATCCAGCTGATTGGATTCAGGTTCTCTATATTTTGTGGGCCGATTGGCCCCTAATGTTAAAGAGTTGGTTCAAAGGGAAATGAATACTACATTAACATCAAACGGGATGGCAATCTAATATAACTGTTACGAATCCCTATCGCAAAATAAGATGAAATCTAGGATTATATATAAGAGATATAGCTTAAGTTGGTTTTGAATTACAAGTTTGTAAAACTAAGTGAAAATGTAAAATACACTTATTTTTTGTATAGTATATATTATTATAGTTTGACAATATGAAATTTTTTATAGGAATACATATGGTATAGACTTTAGCAATGTTACATCTTGGATGAAAATCTCGGTGGCTTAATTCTCTGAATGCAGATGAGGCAGCTGGGAGTTGTTAGTGAATGGTAATGGATTAGGTTCTATTTTTTTGACACTTTGTTTTAGCTTCAAATATTTTCAGCTTTCGATAATGTATCTTCCTTCTAATGGTCCATTTGGTCTTAAATATAATTATGTCAAAGGATATGACTAAACACCCAACAATAGAAAATGATAACGTAATTTAATTGGTTTATAGGTCTAATCACTCAATAGTTTTAACTATAGACAATGTCCAATAATTCGCTAAAATTTTGGGTTAATCAAAATAACAAAAATATATTCATAGTATTACTATTACATGGCAGGTGGGTCCTACAATCATATCCACTTTGTATTTTTTTGCCAGTTGCATTCTCAGAAGATTAAAGACCAAACGCTTCCTCTTCCCACAGATAAGGAAGAAGAGAACGAAGAAAGCTCGGATCCAACAATGGCGATTTCTACTTTAACACTCACATCATCTCACTACACAAGTTCCTTCAGACCCACCATCTGTTCTTCTTCTTCTTCGTCGTCATCGTCATTCTCATGTCTCTGTTCTTCTTCTTCTTCCACCGATGGCCAGCAGAAACAGAGGAGCTTAACCGGCGCGAAGAAGAACGTTTTCGGAGTGGGTTTAGGCCTTTTAGCTGCCACGATTCTCTCTATAACGCCTCTGGACGCAGACGCCACGAGGATTGAGTACTACGCCACTGTTGGAGACCCTCTCTGCGAATACAGCTACGCAAAATCAGGGCTTGGATTCTGCGATATCGCAGTTGGGTTCGGTGATAAAGCCCCACGTGGCGTACTCGTCAATGTAATAAATCTATCTCTCTTTTAACGGTTCAGCACTTACCATGTTTTACGACAATTTGATTAATTATTTATTTTTATTTTTTTGGTAAAATTTTGATTAATCAATTTTTTTTTGATTAATCAAATTAATTTTGATTGATTAATCAAATTAATCAAAATTGTAATAATTATTTTGTGTTGCATACGTAAGCATTTGCAAAACGTTTTGGTTCAGAGTTTGAGAATTTGGTGTTTGGGCAGGTCCATTACACGGCTAGGTTTGCAGATGGAACGTTGTTTGACAGTACATATAAGCGTGCAAGACCACTTACTATGCGGATTGGTGTGGGCAAGGCAATAACCTAACCCAATGATTATCTTAGTTTGATTATAAAAAAAAAAAAATCTTAGTTAGATTGCATTCTCTTCAAAGTTTAGCTAGTGGAGTTCTAAGCTGGATTTAATTATTTTAATTTGATGTACTGAGAAATAAAATGATGTTAGTTTCTTGGTGCTTAACTGCTTACTCTTTGTGATTATTAGGTTATAAGGGGTCTAGACCAAGGGATTCTTGGAGGCGAAGGAGTACCTCCTATGCGAGTAGGCAAGTAGTATTCTAATTTTCGTACGTTCGGAGTATGTGTCTTTTATTAGGCTGAAACCAATGTTTTATTTACAGGGGGAAAGCGCAAACTTCAGATTCCACCTAAGTTAGCTTATGGACCAGAGCCTGCAGGATGCTTTTCCGGTACTTCCCAAACCATTCTTTGTATATGTGTTTCTGCTCTATGCTCCTAGCAATGATTTATATAATTGGGACTGTCGTATTGGTTAATGCAGGTGACTGTAACATACCTGGCAATGCAACTTTGCTATATGATATCAATTTTGTTGAGATCTACCCTGGAAGTAACACAAGATGAAGCCTGCCAACTCCAGTTTCGTTCTGTAAAGGAAGAAATAGCTATGTATATGATGTATATCGCCAGATTCTCTAGCTCTTATCATATGTAAACATTGACATTTTTCCACTATAACCCAATGAGTAGTTTGCTCTTGAAGAATAAGACATAACTCATATACGTAATTATGGTTGAGTTATGACCTCGGTAAATCATGTAAGGTGGAGAAGCGCGTGTTAGGTTAGATTCAGTCTAGGTCATTTGATGTAGCCTGTGTCACAAAGATGTACAGAGTCTAGAATAAAGTTGCGATGTGATTGTTCATTCGGCGTCATGTCTCTGTTTTTGGTCCCCCCCCCCCCCCCCCCCCCACAACAACTTATGAATCTCGAGGTAAAACAAATGTGTAAAACTTTGGTTCTTGGTATGAACAACAGAAGGAGCTGATCCTGGGTTCCATTTACAGAGCAATGGAGATGTTTTAAAAAGCTGGTGTTACTTTGTATACATCTGAGGATCAAGAATCATATGGGTATGTATAAAAACATTTTATAAGCAGTTTATGTTGTGTAGTGAAATATTTGTTTTCTTCTTTCTCTCAGAGTTAGCTTTATTTGTTACTACCCACTTTTTGGATTTTTTTTCTTTTCATAGTTGGTGAAAAGAAAAGAGTTGGACTTTTGAGTTCTCAAAAAACTAGCTAAAAGAGCATGAACAACACCTAAAGCAAAAAGCTCAAACTTAAATTAATGGTAAGCAAGTGACCAGAAAAAAAAAAAAGTAACCCATGATCGGATGATGTGAGAGATGTTTTGGTAAAAGTAAAAAATCTTGAAATTAATTCCATAATGAATAGTTCTTTCTGTAATGTGCCAATGATCACTTATAACATCCAATTGATTAGGTTATATGCATTTACTAAAATTAATTAACATTCTTGTAACACAAACAGAAAGCACATGCAAAAGAAGACAAAATCCTGAACCAAAAAAAAACACCAAAATCTATATAATCCATGTTTATACATATAAATATAAACCCCTTTTTATTAGTGGTTTTATAATTACATAATAGAGCAAGCATTGGGATTATCATCACTAAACATAGAAGTGTAAGAAGGGTCATCGTTGTAGACGGCCATCGTCCCGGTGGTGACGTATGGGTCCATTTTTCTAACGTAACCAGGTGGCGCCTTCTTGTCGTAAGCCTGAGCTATGTACGGCTGAGCCACCAAGTTGTACGGTACGTAAGGCCATATCTCAGCCTTCTTCCCCGTCGATTTCGCCTTCTTCAGCACCTTGCTCGCTTCCGCGTAACCACTCACCGTCACCTTTTGCTGCTTCTTGTTTATCTCCACCGATTTAACTCCTGAGAAGACATATTAAAATATTTGAATATGTTAACAAACGGAATTATAGATGTAGCTCTGTGCATTCACGTACATGTATATGTTTTAGATAGTGTTTGAACAAAACGAGTTAAGTATGAGAGGTAAAACGGGACGTGAGCGAAATTAAAAAAACCAAAGTAGCTCAACTGACAACACTTCTTTTTTTCCTTTTCGAAAACACTATTTCACATGGGATAGAACGAGAATTTTGATAACTAAATGTTAATTTAGATTATAAAAGTAGTTAGTTTACCTTTTAGAGAAGATAGAGAGTTTTTGACCTTGAGGACACAACCATCACAATCCATTCTAACTTTGAGCTCTACTGTCTGAAACTGCTTCTTCTTCTTCCTCTTGCCATAGCTATGACTTCCTCCACTTCCTATTAGCTCAGATATATACTCTAATGTTCCTCCAACTCCCATCTTCTTGTTCTGATTTTTGGCTTTTTTTTTATGTTTGCAAGAAAACTACGAATGGGTTATTCTCTTCCTCTGTGTCTCTCAAATATGTGTTGTGTTTGTATGGATATTTGTTTTGGTTTCGATTTGCAATGAGTTGCTAGCTAGGTTGTCTCGACTTATATAGGGCCTCTGATATTTTAATAAAATAATCTACTTTTGAGTACATTATTGTATTTGGTACGAAAGAAAGAGTATCTTGTTGTGTTTAAAATTGACACAACATCAATTAAAATTTGGCCCGTTTTATAAAAATATAGAAAATGTTACTTTAAGAACTTAGGCTGTAAGCAATATATATGCCAAAGACCTTGTTGTTAAGGTAAAGATAGTAGTTGATGAGAAAAGTTTGGAACCAAGGGTTGCGCTCTGATATGATAATTTTTGATCAACCAAACCGGTAAATATCTGAGTTGAACGAAATAAATGGCTTTAAATAAAACCTGTTTGTAACATTCTTGAAAAATATATATACGAAGGTAGAATTGTAGGGAATTCATGTGAATATAGCTGCAATAATGGAATAATAGCACGACTTTTAAAATGTTTTTTTGTAAGTTTTGTTATTCATAGGAAGGCAGGAAGAAGGTGAGAGCCATGCATCATCTATTAACGAATTTAAAGTAATTTATCTAAACAATAATAGTCGGTTCACTATTAAATTAAAATGGGATCAATGATAAAATTAAAATTTAGTAAAATTAAAGGTGATAAACATCGTGGCCTACTTCGAGACAGCTTCACACGTACGAGGGGGAGATCTTGAGCGTTGATATGTTGAGGTGCTTATATCTGACGGCGCTGATTTAAATCCGCGTGTTAGGTTGTCTCCTGATTGGATGAGTTGTGCCACCTAACTCCTCAACTTAGCTGTTTCATATTTAAGGTTTGCTGGTTATTAGTTTTTCTTTTGCTGGTGTATTAATACATTTAGATCACAATTCAATAATAGATACAATATAATTACACATCCAGCAATTATCCGTTCATGATGCTGAGGGAATATTTCAGCTTCTCAAATTCAATTTTTGTATATCAAATATCGTCGAAGGAGCTGACATTCTCCGTAAATACAAATAAGTACATTCGTACTTTTCTCAGTAAAATAGAACTCATAGAATGGTCATATTTTATGGAAGTAACTACACACCAAAAATTAGCGGTATGTTAGCTGACAAAATTGTATAATGTTTTGAAGTTGTCGAGCAAACCTACAGCAGTCGGTACGTTTAATAGTTAGATACCATAATCTAATCACACCTCTAACTATAAGGAACCGGCGAGAAGAAGTTTCCTGCAACAGATCCAAATTTTATTTAAATCCATGTCAAATAATAATATGGTTTTGTTGCTAACAACCAGAGTCCAAACCTGACCATAAAAAAAGTGCAGAACTTTATAATGCGGACAGGACAAGGTTTGAATTATATATGTCCCATAAATGGATAAAAAAAGATACATGCATGACCTTTGTGGTCGTTTGGTTTAGTGTGTTATCTTTCTTAGATTCTTAATTTGGTATTTAGGAACACAACAATAATGCAAAAGGGTACTGACCGAAAGTGAATGCCGTGTCTAACATTAAAATTCATCAACAATCTTTTAACCTGTGAACTTAAGCTATATTTCTTCACCAAATATATGAAAATTCAAATAATAAATTGAAAATGGGAGGATTTGAATTGTTTATAGAAATACGGGCGATTCTAACAAAATTTAAGCGCATTCAGCTGCTTCTGTTAAATTCTAACTCAGATAAGGACAACTGTGATTTTAAACACCAAACCAGTGATGAGTCCTAAAAGAAACAGTGTATGTTTCATAGTGCAGTTATTATAAACAGAAGAATTGAGAATCGTAACAACCAATGATTCTTCCTCTGGCCAAAATCAATGAACTTGAGGACTCTGGGCCAGATGATCAAGTGAGGCTAGCACAAGTTGCATAAGATTGGAGAAGAGTTACAGCTTGTTCTGTGATGGCTCTGTTTCTTGCACGTCTCACCCAAGCATTCAGTATTTCCTCTGCTTTACTTCCTTTAACACCTTGAGCCACGATGCTATATCTGCTAGTGAATGTGCTAAGATTCCTCCGCCACCAGGTGGAATGAGACTGAAGTGTCTAAGTGCTCCTCTCAAGGTATTAAACTGAAGATACAAGAATAAGAGATTATTAGTTCAGCTCTCTTAACTCTTTTTGACATCTGTGAAATAAGCCTCACCTTCTGGTTCAGCGGCTGTACTGCATCTGTTCCACTGGATAGTGCTTCCTCTGGAAGAGATGATAACACCAAGTCTAACATCGAGTCCTGATGAATTCCTTCAAGATAAGTCTGAAGCATATCTATCTCATTTTGGATTGGCAACCCTTTGGAGAGTGTATCTTCCAGCGCAAGTGCACCCTACAATATCCCAAACTTCCTTTGAATCATATATATATCAACAGAAAAGTAGAGTTACATGACATTTAACAACATGAACCATTTTTTTTTCAATTTGCGCTACCTTCTCTTTTGCAATTGCCGAAATCAACTCAGCTTTTGCCATTTCTTCAGCTTCACTCAAAGAAGCTCATCACAGATAAAGAAAGGGCAGTAGAGAGATTAAAATCAATATATGAGATATGTCGTCTATCAAGCAACCTTCAAGGCTCGTAGTTTTGCAGTAAGAGACTTGGGCTTCAAAATGTCTCTCCTCAGCTGCATGAATGGCATCCAGAAAACCAAGTACTAAATTTCCATCTTTCAGCCCCTCAGTTGAGTTAGAAAGAGCCTGCTAATCCACGAAACACTGAAGGAACAGAGAGAGGAAAGTAAAGTTTAAAACCTCAGTATTTTTAGTTAGTAGATCCCCTCCCCTGTTAATGGTGATCCAGTGGTTTCAGTACCATTGCGTTGTAGATTGTATTCCTGAAGGAGGAGAGAACCTGGCTTTTCTAATTCCTGATCCGATAAGAGAAGGACTGATTAGAGAACTACATCATCAATCCTTGTTATAGTATATATACAGGAAAATAACTAATTATGCAAGAGGTGGGTCTATCTTTCAATTATGCAAGCTACTAATTTGATTAAATGTTTTAAAGTTGAATTAAAGGAAAATATATAGTACCTCAGGTACTGATCCAAAATAGCCAGAGTCTGATATGCTAAGAGAAAAGCACCAGCAATAGCAGCAGCGCCTCCTCCTCCTCCTATAACCACTTTTGAAGAACCATCTGGAGGAGACACTTTTAGAGGCATCTGGTTTCACCACGGGAGGGACACCATTTTTACCAGACGTAGATGCCTTTCCCTTTCTTTCTCAAAGGAAACCTCTGAAGCCTGGATGCAACAATCAGAAATGCTAAAACTCTGCGTTGCGTTGCTCCTCCTCGAACGTGTACGTGTTACGACGGACGGAGAAGCAGCTTTTCCCAAACGGCGTCGTATGTTAAGATCTTAATAACCAAGGATAGTTTCGTCATTTTCACGAAAATTGTGATAAAATTTAGAGAAATTGGGACTCCTATACAAACATAACTGACTATTTTGCAGCTATGGAAAATTGACTTAATCGATGATGTGTTTTTTTTTAATGGCAATTCTGCCCCTATTCCGTAATTAAACACTTACGTTTTTACGTATATATAAACACTCTGTATATATATATTACGCGTGAGAAAGCTTGTCAAGACAAACACGATAACCGATTACATGCATTTAATATAAACCGTAACTTCTCCTTTCTCTCTCAAAATCACTGTTCACTCATCTTCCCTTTTCATCTTGTTTTCTCTAGAAACCTCATAGATCATGATCTCCAAGTTCTTCTGAATTAAGGTTTCCAATCACATCTGTAACAGTCACATTTCGACTTCCTGATCAACGAACCTTTTTGTTTACTCCGCCGACCATTTTATCTAGTTTCCTCGCAAAACATCACCGGCATCTCTATCAATCCCTTTGGTTTCTCCGTAGCGTCGTTTCCTTTTTCTCACAATCTCCTCGAGTTCTCACCTCCTTGATATTTCTGCAACCCACGTTTGACGGGTCCTCTAATCGGTCGGTCCTTCCTCGTTAGTCTGATTTTACGATGGTAAGCTTTGTCCTACCTTTTATAATTTGAATTGAAGAAATTTCCAATATAAGGTCTAACAAATGCTTCTGGGTTTATTATTAATTTTTTTTTGGAACATTACTACTGGGTTTATTCCTCTGCTTTGTTTTCTGTTCGTCTTCAGTCTCCTAGGAATCTACACCTTTTGCTTAGTTCTTTTGTGGATTTTGTTTCAGATAAATATTTTTTCATTTCTGTCTGATGTTTTATTTGATCAGGTCTCTGAAGATGTGTTAATCTCTGGAACCATCATTCAAATTCTCAATCACGTACATCCCCAAAAGCACCGCCGCGAAGTACGTCTTTTACGAGAATCCAAGGAACATCGTGTGTGGACTTCTCCGGACAGTGGGAAAGAGCTGTGCCGCAAAAATAGTGCTTTTCAACATCCCTTAGTAACTTTTGTGATCAAGATTCTTTCTTTTCTTCTCCATAGCAAAATATTGAGCATGTGATGGTTCTATCTCTGAAGGGTTTCATTGCTTTGCAATTTTGAAGCAGAGGAGTTTCAACGAGCTTCTTCTTATCATGTTTTTTTTGTTGCCAAGGATGTTTGGCTTCCTGTGATATATGTGAAGATCTTCTGAAGTAAAACATGCATCTTTTGGAACATGAGTTTTGCCATTTCAAACTAAAGACAGTCAATTGTTCAAATAGCCATATAACAAAAAAATTAAAACCAGCTAAAAACATTGAGTGTCCGGTTATGTCGGAGGATAACCTTGCTAACCTATGATTGATGTTCTCAAAAAGTTTAACCATTCACCGATCGTACATGGACTATTTTAAATTATATATAAAATAAAATATTCTTCAAGTGTCCAAATAGCCGGTAAACATAGCTATTTGTTAGTAAATAACTGTTTATATATATTGTTGACCGGCTAAACAAACGAATGTTATCTGACTAAACTAACAAATATATTACATAAAAAGATTTGATTTGAATACGTTAAAATATATTTGTTAGCTGGCTAAACAAACGAATGTTAGCCGGCTAAACTAACAAATACCTAAACATATTATATATGTTAGCCGACTAAACTAACAAATATACTGCGTGAAAATATTTGATTCAAATACATAAAAATACATTTGTTAGCCGGCTAAACTAACTAATGTTAATGAATGTTAGCCCGCTAAATTAACAAACAGGTAAACATTAATAATTCATATTAGCTGGCTAATTATTATATTATCTTTGTGCGATGAACAGTCTCTATGGGGACTAAGGTCTTCTTGTTACGCCGTCCCTGTGAAGATTCTTGTGTCGACGAGCTTGTCTCGGGGATGGCTGTTCTCCGGGAAATCTCCCTCTTAGACGCTGAAGCTCTTCTTGGCCGGGCCGGTAGACTTTAGGGTTTGTGCGCGGTGCTGTAGGATGTGTGTGACGGCAAGGCAGCAGCTGAACTTGGCGGAGGGAGTTTGAGAGTCGGGTCTCTTGTAGATTTCGGCGGTCGGGGCGCGAGGCAACTCTAGGGATGGCTGTTTTGGTGAAGACTAATCGTGGATGGATCGATGTACGGTTTCAAACACACCGGCTGCCGAGAAGCTGCGAGGTCATCGGATCCAATACCCATTTGCGTTCGTCGGGGCTGGGGCAATAGCTCCTCTGTCTTTTTTTCCGGGCTCTAATCTCCTCTCTTTAGATTTTGATCAAGATTTTGTTGTGTTTATGCTTGTTCATTTTTGCTGAATCCGGTTGTCTAGGGTTCTGATATTTCTTCGATATCAGAATGTATGTTTGTGCCGACGTTCCTTTATCGGGGAAGAATTAATTTAATTTAATTTTATTTATTTTAAAAAGAGAGAGAAAGATATAAGTGGTAGGGTTAGCAGTGTATTTTCACACCTAACAATGTTGGACTCCACCCCTCTTTTCCATTCTTGCAAATTTCATTATTATTGTATACTAGGTTCGTTCCCGGGCTACGCCCGGGTTATTTGTCTATGAAAATGTGGAGCGTAAATATCATAATAAATTTAGGTGTTGATTGTATGAACGCAAAAGTGGATTGTATATGGAGTTTACGCAAATGTTCAAAAGCCAAAAAAGCTGTAAATAAAGAAGATGATGAAGGAAGCAGATTAAGTCTTTTGTAGATGAGAAGTTTTTTGAGGACCATGAGCAATAAAGGACCTGAAATTGGATAAGAATAGTTAGTCAGCATGAGTTTAGTTGAATATTGTAGTATTGCTTTTTATATTAAAAGTTCTGTACCTGGTTAGGTGGGGTAAACCTATGTGTAAGTCCCTTCTTTATTGGCTTGTATCATCGCTTGGTCGGTATTTTCGAGATTGCTAATCTGTGAGTATAATATGTTATCAGATTTCTGAAAAAGATGGGAGGGAAAAATAATTAATTTAAAATTACCTGTCTCGGGAAGAAGGCCTTTGAATATTTCTTTGTAGACTATGTTCTTCACTTTCAGCTGGTGAGGATCTTCAGTTTTGATGATCGTTAATCCTGCTTTGCTTGTGACACGGGAGAGGGCCACGTAAAGTTGACCATGAGAGAAGACTGGCTGAGGCAGATATAAGATGACCTCTTTTAAACTCTGGCCTTGGCTTTTGTTGATTGTCATTGCGTAGCACAATCTGATAGGAAATTGCCGCCGACGTAATGTGAACGGTAATTTTGTTTCATCATACAGAAGCACAATTCTTGGGATCAAGACCTCTTCTCCAATATGGGATCCAGTGATTATCTCGGCCTTCAGAACGCGTTCGCCAACGTGGGTTAGGATCATCCGCGTACCATTGCATAATCCCTTTTTCTGATTTATGTTTCTGAGAAGCATAACTGGGGCACCAATTTTCAGAGTAAGTTTGTGCGAAGGCAAACCCGAGAATTCCAATGAGTTAAGATACTCAATGGAGTATAGTGTATCATTCTGATCTGATGTAGTATCTGAAATCTCAAAGCTGTCTGAGCTGTAGTAATCTCTTGATACCCCGTCGGTCTGTGAGATGGTATAAGCATTGATTTCATCAACGGTTTCGTTACGGGGAGTGAGGATAGCTGTATCGGTGTAAGAAGTCTTGGAATGCATAGGGGTGCTGATTTTTCCATATGCAGCATCAACAACTTCCTTCAACGGGTCAACAAAACTTTGACAAATCAATGAATCATCGATATCTAAGAGTTGGTCATCGTACACATCCTCCTCATATTCTTTATCTTCTCCTAGACGACCTTCCCCGACTTTGAGAAGCCATTCAGAAAACTCTGTCTCATCCTGATTGACTCGCATATTTGTTTTCAAAGAGAACTTGTGACAGCTATTCCATAGATATGAATGGCTTATCGAAGCTAGTACGGTATCAGCTCTTCTACCTTGCGGAATGACTGGTAGGATCTGTCTGAAGTCACCACCTAACATAACTGTTTTGCCGCCAAAAGGCTGATTCTTTGCGGGTGGATTTTTGATAGACATTATGTCCTTCAAAGACTTGTCTAATGCTTCGAAAGCATGTTTGTGTGTCATAGGTGCCTCATCCCAAATTATGAGGTCTGTTTCCTCAATTAACTCAGCAAGCATTGTACCTGGTTTGATGTTGCAGAGCTTATCTTCGTCGAGCTTCAATGGAATATTGAATCGGGAATGAGCTGTTCTCCCGTTTGGAAGTAGCAATGCGGCTATTCCCGAAGAAGCAACTGGTAGAACAATTTGTTTTCTTGACCGAAGTCTGGATATAATAGTCTGGTATAAGAAAGTTTTCCCAGTGCCCCCTGCACCATATACAAAGAAAAGTTTTCCTTCTTTCTTATCAACAGAGTGTAAGACTGATTCGTAGATTGCAAGTTGCTCAGCATTGAGCAATTTGTACTGCTTGTCATGCCTTAATGTTTCCTCCGCAACATCATAATCCATTTCCTGATTCCACAGACTGTTCCCCAGTTCCTTGAGCAAAACAGGGTTGATCTTCGGCATATCCTTAAAATCGTTTAAGGAGCGATCTTGCATGCGCATCAACTTTTCAACTTCTATCAATGTGTATTGCTCCAGGGTATTATCGTCCAGTTCCAGATTCGCGTGGCCTAAGATCCTTTGCCTCTTGTGAAGTATGTCCTCGCTCATTGATTTCCATGAGTGTTCCCATAGTCCTTTAGGGCTTGCAACGAAGCAGTTGTTTAGGAATGTGACGAACATATCACGAAGCTGGTATGGGCTGGCCGTTCGAGCACCCTCCGACATACTCTCGAGCCATTCAACATCATTGTCCAAAAGGCCTCGTGCGTGACAAACTGATTTGAAGTCAGGATATTTCACGTCGTTGTATGTTTTTAGCTCGTCGTAACTTCTAGGACCCTTAATCTTATTAATGAGGACCCTCAG